>NW_027394276.1:24753831-24835617 GCF_049309525.1 Garra rufa | reverse complement strand
AGCACTTAACAAACTTGGTTCTGGCAATGCAAGCTGAAACTCTGCCCAAAATTAAAATTGCAGTCTGTGCATGAATAAAACCTATTTTGCAACACAGAGAAACAAATCTGAAGGTGTTAGAAGTGTTTTGCATGATTTTTGAAGTTAGAGCCTGAAATGTCAGAAAAAGGCTTTTCAGCACATAACAAACTTGGATCTGGCAATGCAAGCTGAAACTCGGTCCAAAATTAAAATTGCAGTCTGTGCATGAATAAAACCTATTTTGCAACACAGAGAAACATATCTGAAGGTGTTAGAAGTGTTTTGCATGATTTTTGAAGTTAGAGCCTGAAATGTCAGAAAACAGCGTTTCAGCACTTAACAAACTTGGTTCTGGCAATGCAAGCTGAAACTCGGTCCAAAATTAAAATTGCAGTCTGTGCATGAATAAAACCTATTTTGCAACACAGAGAAACATATCTGAAGGTGTTAGAAGTGTTTTGCATGATTTTTGAAGTTAGAGCCTGAAATGTCAGAAAACGGCGTTTCAGCACATAACAAACTCGGTTCAGGCAATGCAAGCTGAAACTCGGCCAAAAATTAAAATTGCAGTCTGTGCATGAATAAAACCTATTTTGCAACACAGAGAAACATATCTGAAGGTGTTAGAAGTGTTTTGCATGATTTTTGAAGTTAGAGCCTGAAATGTCAGAAAACAGCGTTTCAGCACATAACAAACTTGGTTCTGGTAATGCAAGCTGAAACTCGGCCAAAAATTAAAATTGCAGTCTGTGCATGAATAAAACCTATTTTGCAACACAGAGAAACATATCTGAAGGTGTTAGAAGTGTTTTGCATGATTTTTGAAGTTAGAGCCTGAAATGTCAGAAAACGGCGTTTCAGCACATAACAAACTCGGTTCAGGCAATGCAAGCTGAAACTCGGCCAAAAATTAAAATTGCAGTCTGTGCATGAATAAAACATATTTTTCAACACAGAGAAACATATCTGAAGGTGTTAGAAGTGTTTTGCATGATTTTTGAAGTTAGAGCCTGAAATGTCAGAAAACGGCGTTTCAGCACATAACAAACTCGGTTCAGGCAATGCAAGCTGAAACTCGGCCAAAAATTAAAATTGCAGTCTGTGCATGAATAAAACCTATTTTTCAACACAGAGAAACATATCTGAAGGTGTTAGAAGTGTTTTGCATGATTTTTGAAGTTAGAGCCTGAAATGTCAGAAAACAGCGTTTCAGCACATAACAAAATTGGTTCTGGTAATGCAAGCTGAAACTCGGCCAAAAATTAAAATTGCAGTCTGTGCATGAATAAAACCTATTTTGCAACACAGAGAAACATATCTGAAGGTGTTAGAAGTGTTTTGCATGATTTTTGAAGTTAGAGCCTGAAATGTCAGAAAACAGCGTTTCAGCACTTAACAAACTTGGTTCTGGCAATGCAAGCTGAAACTCGGTCCAAAATTAAAATTGCAGTCTGTGCATGAATAAAACCTATTTTGCAACACAGAGAAACATATCTGAAGGTGTTAGAAGTGGTTTGCATGATTTTTGAAGTTAGAGCCTGAAATGTCAGAAAACGCCGTTTCAGCACATAACAAACTTGGTTCAGGCAATGCAAGCTGAAACTCGGCCCAAAATTAAAATTGCAGTCTCTGCATGAATAAAACCTATTTTTCAACACAGAGAAACATATCTGAAGGTGTTAGAAGTGTTTTGCATGATTTTTGAAGTTAGAGCCTGAAATGTCAGAAAACAGCGTTTCAGCACTTAACAAACTTGGTTCTGGCAATGCAAGCTGAAACTCGGTCCAAAATTAAAATTGCAGTCTGTGCATGAATAAAACCTATTTTGCAACACAGAGAAACAAATCTGAAGGTGTTAGAAGTGTTTTGCATGATTTTTGAAGTTAGAGCCTGAAATGTCAGAAAAAGGCTTTTCAGCACATAACAAACTTGGATCTGGCAATGCAAGCTGAAACTCGGTCCAAAATTAAAATTGCAGTCTGTGCATGAATAAAACCTATTTTGCAACACAGAGAAACATATCTGAAGGTGTTAGAAGTGTTTTGCATGATTTTTGAAGTTAGAGCCTGAAATGTCAGAAAACAGCGTTTCAGCACATAACAAACTTGGTTCTGGTAATGCAAGCTGAAACTCGGCCAAAAATTAAAATTGTAGTCTGTGCATGAATAAAACATATTTTTCAACACAGAGAAACATATCTGAAGGTGTTAGAAGTGTTTTGCATGATTTTTGAAGTAAGAGCCTGAAATGTCAGAAAACGGCGTTTCAGCACATAACAAACTCGGTTCAGGCAATGCAAGCTGAAACTCGGCCAAAAATTAAAATTGCAGTCTGTGCATGAATAAAACCTATTTTTCAACACAGAGAAACATATCTGAAGGTGTTAGAAGTGTTTTGCATGATTTTTGAAGTTAGAGCCTGAAATGTCAGAAAACAGCGTTTCAGCACATAACAAACTTGGTTCTGGTAATGCAAGCTGAAACTCGGCCAAAAATTAAAATTGCAGTCTGTGCATGAATAAAACCTATTTTGCAACACAGAGAAACATATCTGAAGGTGTTAGAAGTGTTTTGCATGATTTTTGAAGTTAGAGCCTGAAATGTCAGAAAACAGCGTTTCAGCACATAACAAACTTGGTTCTGGTAATGCAAGCTGAAACTCGGCCAAAAATTAAAATTGCAGTCTGTGCATGAATAAAACCTATTTTGCAACACAGAGAAACATATCTGAAGGTGTTAGAAGTGTTTTGCATGATTTTTGAAGTTAGAGCCTGAAATGTCAGAAAACAGCGTTTCAGCACTTAACAAACTTGGTTCTGGCAATGCAAGCTGAAACTCGGTCCAAAATTAAAATTGCAGTCTGTGCATGAATAAAACCTATTTTGCAACACAGAGAAACATATCTGAAGGTGTTAGAAGTGGTTTGCATGATTTTTGAAGTTAGAGCCTGAAATGTCAGAAAACGCCGTTTCAGCACATAACAAACTTGGTTCAGGCAATGCAAGCTGAAACTCTGCCCAAAATTAAAATTGCAGTCTGTGCATGAATAAAACCTATTTTTCAACACAGAGAAACATATCTGAAGGTGTTAGAAGTGTTTTGCATGATTTTTGAAGTTAGAGCCTGAAATGTCAGAAAACAGCGTTTCAGCACTTAACAAACTTGGTTCTGGCAATGCAAGCTGAAACTCGGTCCAAAATTAAAATTGCAGTCTGTGCATGAATAAAACCTATTTTGCAACACAGAGAAACAAATCTGAAGGTGTTAGAAGTGTTTTGCATGATTTTTGAAGTTAGAGCCTGAAATGTCAGAAAAAGGCTTTTCAGCACATAACAAACTTGGATCTGGCAATGCAAGCTGAAACTCGGTCCAAAATTAAAATTGCAGTCTGTGCATGAATAAAACCTATTTTGCAACACAGAGAAACATATCTGAAGGTGTTAGAAGTGTTTTGCATGATTTTTGAAGTTAGAGCCTGAAATGTCAGAAAACAGCGTTTCAGCACTTAACAAACTTGGTTCTGGCAATGCAAGCTGAAACTCGGTCCAAAATTAAAATTGCAGTCTGTGCATGAATAAAACCTATTTTGCAACACAGAGAAACATATCTGAAGGTGTTAGAAGTGTTTTGCATGATTTTTGAAGTTAGAGCCTGAAATGTCAGAAAACGGCGTTTCAGCACATAACAAACTCGGTTCAGGCAATGCAAGCTGAAACTCGGCCAAAAATTAAAATTGCAGTCTGTGCATGAATAAAACCTATTTTGCAACACAGAGAAACATATCTGAAGGTGTTAGAAGTGTTTTGCATGATTTTTTTAAGTTAGAGCCTGAAATGTCAGAAAACGCCGTTTCAGCACATAACAAACTTGGTTCTGGTAATGCAAGCTGAAACTCGGCCAAAAATTAAAATTGCAGTCTGTGCATGAATAAAACCTATTTTTCAACACAGAGAAACATATCTGAAGGTGTTAGAAGTGTTTTGCATGATTTTTGAAGTTAAAGCCTGAAATGTCAGAAAACAGCGTTTCAGCACATAACAAACTTGGTTCTGGTAATGCAAGCTGAAACTCGGCCAAAAATTAAAATTGCAGTCTGTGCATGAATAAAACCTATTTTGCAACACAGTGAAACATATCTGAAGGTGTTAGAAGTGTTTTGCATGATTTTTGAAGTTACAGCCTGAAATGTCAGAAAACGGCGTTTCAGCACATAACAAACTCGGTTCAGGCAATGCAAGCTGAAACTCGGCCCAAAAATAAAATTGCAGTCTGTGCATGAATAAAACCTATTTTTCAACACAGAGAAACATATCTGAAGGTGTTAGAAGTGTTTTGCATGATTTTTGAAGTTAGAGCCTGAAATGTCAGAAAACGGCGTTTCAGCACATAACAAACTCGGTTCAGGCAATGCAAGCTGAAACTCGGCCAAAAATTAAAATTGCAGTCTGTGCATGAATAAAACCTATTTTTCAACACAGAGAAACATATCTGAAGGTGTTAGAAGTGTTTTGCATGATTTTTGAAGTTAGAGCCTGAAATGTCAGAAAACAGCGTTTCAGCACATAACAAACTTGGTTCTGGTAATGCAAGCTGAAACTCGGCCAAAAATTAAAATTGCAGTCTGTGCATGAATAAAACCTATTTTTCAACACAGAGAAACATATCTGAAGGTGTTAGAAGTGTTTTGCATGATTTTTGAAGTTAGAGCCTGAAATGTCAGAAAACAGCGTTTCAGCACATAACAAACTTGGTTCTGGTAATGCAAGCTGAAACTCGGCCAAAAATTAAAATTGCAGTCTGTGCATGAATAAAACCTATTTTGCAACACAGAGAAACATATCTGAAGGTGTTAGAAGTGTTTTGCATGATTTTTGAAGTTAGAGCCTGAAATGTCAGAAAACAGCGTTTCAGCACTTAACAAACTTGGTTCTGGCAATGCAAGCTGAAACTCGGTCCAAAATTAAAATTGCAGTCTGTGCATGAATAAAACCTATTTTGCAACACAGAGAAACATATCTGAAGGTGTTAGAAGTGGTTTGCATGATTTTTGAAGTTAGAGCCTGAAATGTCAGAAAACGCCGTTTCAGCACATAACAAACTTGGTTCAGGCAATGCAAGCTGAAACTCTGCCCAAAATTAAAATTGCAGTCTGTGCATGAATAAAACCTATTTTTCAACACAGAGAAACATATCTGAAGGTGTTAGAAGTGTTTTGCATGATTTTTGAAGTTAGAGCCTGAAATGTCAGAAAACAGCGTTTCAGCACTTAACAAACTTGGTTCTGGCAATGCAAGCTGAAACTCGGTCCAAAATTAAAATTGCAGTCTGTGCATGAATAAAACCTATTTTGCAACACAGAGAAACAAATCTGAAGGTGTTAGAAGTGTTTTGCATGATTTTTGAAGTTAGAGCCTGAAATGTCAGAAAAAGGCTTTTCAGCACATAACAAACTTGGATCTGGCAATGCAAGCTGAAACTCGGTCCAAAATTAAAATTGCAGTCTGTGCATGAATAAAACCTATTTTGCAACACAGAGAAACATATCTGAAGGTGTTAGAAGTGTTTTGCATGATTTTTGAAGTTAGAGCCTGAAATGTCAGAAAACAGCGTTTCAGCACTTAACAAACTTGGTTCTGGCAATGCAAGCTGAAACTCGGTCCAAAATTAAAATTGCAGTCTGTGCATGAATAAAACCTATTTTGCAACACAGAGAAACATATCTGAAGGTGTTAGAAGTGTTTTGCATGATTTTTGAAGTTAGAGCCTGAAATGTCAGAAAACAGCGTTTCAGCACATAACAAACTTGGTTCTGGTAATGCAAGCTGAAACTCGGCCAAAAATTAAAATTGTAGTCTGTGCATGAATAAAACATATTTTTCAACACAGAGAAACATATCTGAAGGTGTTAGAAGTGTTTTGCATGATTTTTGAAGTTAGAGCCTGAAATGTCAGAAAACGGCGTTTCAGCACATAACAAACTCGGTTCAGGCAATGCAAGCTGAAACTCGGCCAAAAATTAAAATTGCAGTCTGTGCATGAATAAAACCTATTTTTCAACACAGAGAAACATATCTGAAGGTGTTAGAAGTGTTTTGCATTATTTTTGAAGTTAGAGCCTGAAATGTCAGAAAACAGCGTTTCAGCACATAACAAACTTGGTTCTGGTAATGCAAGCTGAAACTCGTCCAAAAATTAAAATTGCAGTCTGTGCATGAATAAAACCTATTTTGCAACACAGAGAATCATATCTGAAGGTGTTAGAAGTGTTTTGCATGATTTTTGAAGTTAGAGCCTGAAATGTCAGAAAACAGCGTTTCAGCACATAACAAACTTGGTTCTGGTAATGCAAGCTGAAACTCGGCCAAAAATTAAAATTGCAGTCTGTGCATGAATAAAACCTATTTTGCAACACAGAGAAACATATCTGAAGGTGTTAGAAGTGTTTTGCATGATTTTTGAAGTTAGAGCCTGAAATGTCAGAAAACAGCGTTTCAGCACTTAACAAACTTGGTTCTGGCAATGCAAGCTGAAACTCGGTCCAAAATTAAAATTGCAGTCTGTGCATGAATAAAACCTATTTTGCAACACAGAGAAACATATCTGAAGGTGTTAGAAGTGGTTTGCATGATTTTTGAAGTTAGAGCCTGAAATGTCAGAAAACGCCGTTTCAGCACATAACAAACTTGGTTCAGGCAATGCAAGCTGAAACTCTGCCCAAAATTAAAATTGCAGTCTGTGCATGAATAAAACCTATTTTTCAACACAGAGAAACATATCTGAAGGTGTTAGAAGTGTTTTGCATGATTTTTGAAGTTAGAGCCTGAAATGTCAGAAAACAGCGTTTCAGCACTTAACAAACTTGGTTCTGGCAATGCAAGCTGAAACTCTGCCCAAAATTAAAATTGCAGTCTGTGCATGAATAAAACCTATTTTGCAACACAGAGAAACAAATCTGAAGGTGTTAGAAGTGTTTTGCATGATTTTTGAAGTTAGAGCCTGAAATGTCAGAAAAAGGCTTTTCAGCACATAACAAACTTGGATCTGGCAATGCAAGCTGAAACTCGGTCCAAAATTAAAATTGCAGTCTGTGCATGAATAAAACCTATTTTGCAACACAGAGAAACATATCTGAAGGTGTTAGAAGTGTTTTGCATGATTTTTGAAGTTAGAGCCTGAAATGTCAGAAAACAGCATTTCAGCACTTAACAAACTTGGTTCTGGCAATGCAAGCTGAAACTCGGTCCAAAATTAAAATTGCAGTCTGTGCATGAATAAAACCTATTTTGCAACACAGAGAAACATATCTGAAGGTGTTAGAAGTGTTTTGCATGATTTTTGAAGTTAGAGCCTGAAATGTCAGAAAACGGCGTTTCAGCACATAACAAACTCGGTTCAGGCAATGCAAGCTGAAACTCGGCCAAAAATTAAAATTGCAGTCTGTGCATGAATAAAACCTATTTTGCAACACAGAGAAACATATCTGAAGGTGTTAGAAGTGTTTTGCATGATTTTTGAAGTTAGAGCCTGAAATGTCAGAAAACAGCGTTTCAGCACATAACAAACTTGGTTCTGGTAATGCAAGCTGAAACTCGGCCAAAAATTAAAATTGCAGTCTGTGCATGAATAAAACCTATTTTGCAACACAGAGAAACATATCTGAAGGTGTTAGAAGTGTTTTGCATGATTTTTGAAGTTAGAGCCTGAAATGTCAGAAAACGGCGTTTCAGCACATAACAAACTCGGTTCAGGCAATGCAAGCTGAAACTCGGCCAAAAATTAAAATTGCAGTCTGTGCATGAATAAAACATATTTTTCAACACAGAGAAACATATCTGAAGGTGTTAGAAGTGTTTTGCATGATTTTTGAAGTTAGAGCCTGAAATGTCAGAAAACGGCGTTTCAGCACATAACAAACTCGGTTCAGGCAATGCAAGCTGAAACTCGGCCAAAAATTAAAATTGCAGTCTGTGCATGAATAAAACCTATTTTTCAACACAGAGAAACATATCTGAAGGTGTTAGAAGTGTTTTGCATGATTTTTGAAGTTAGAGCCTGAAATGTCAGAAAACAGCGTTTCAGCACATAACAAAATTGGTTCTGGTAATGCAAGCTGAAACTCGGCCAAAAATTAAAATTGCAGTCTGTGCATGAATAAAACCTATTTTGCAACACAGAGAAACATATCTGAAGGTGTTAGAAGTGTTTTGCATGATTTTTGAAGTTAGAGCCTGAAATGTCAGAAAACAGCGTTTCAGCACTTAACAAACTTGGTTCTGGCAATGCAAGCTGAAACTCGGTCCAAAATTAAAATTGCAGTCTGTGCATGAATAAAACCTATTTTGCAACACAGAGAAACATATCTGAAGGTGTTAGAAGTGGTTTGCATGATTTTTGAAGTTAGAGCCTGAAATGTCAGAAAACGCCGTTTCAGCACATAACAAACTTGGTTCAGGCAATGCAAGCTGAAACTCGGCCCAAAATTAAAATTGCAGTCTCTGCATGAATAAAACCTATTTTTCAACACAGAGAAACATATCTGAAGGTGTTAGAAGTGTTTTGCATGATTTTTGAAGTTAGAGCCTGAAATGTCAGAAAACAGCGTTTCAGCACTTAACAAACTTGGTTCTGGCAATGCAAGCTGAAACTCGGTCCAAAATTAAAATTGCAGTCTGTGCATGAATAAAACCTATTTTGCAACACAGAGAAACAAATCTGAAGGTGTTAGAAGTGTTTTGCATGATTTTTGAAGTTAGAGCCTGAAATGTCAGAAAAAGGCTTTTCAGCACATAACAAACTTGGATCTGGCAATGCAAGCTGAAACTCGGTCCAAAATTAAAATTGCAGTCTGTGCATGAATAAAACCTATTTTGCAACACAGAGAAACATATCTGAAGGTGTTAGAAGTGTTTTGCATGATTTTTGAAGTTAGAGCCTGAAATGTCAGAAAACAGCGTTTCAGCACATAACAAACTTGGTTCTGGTAATGCAAGCTGAAACTCGGCCAAAAATTAAAATTGTAGTCTGTGCATGAATAAAACATATTTTTCAACACAGAGAAACATATCTGAAGGTGTTAGAAGTGTTTTGCATGATTTTTGAAGTTAGAGCCTGAAATGTCAGAAAACGGCGTTTCAGCACATAACAAACTCGGTTCAGGCAATGCAAGCTGAAACTCGGCCAAAAATTAAAATTGCAGTCTGTGCATGAATAAAACCTATTTTTCAACACAGAGAAACATATCTGAAGGTGTTAGAAGTGTTTTGCATGATTTTTGAAGTTAGAGCCTGAAATGTCAGAAAACAGCGTTTCAGCACATAACAAACTTGGTTCTGGTAATGCAAGCTGAAACTCGGCCAAAAATTAAAATTGCAGTCTGTGCATGAATAAAACCTATTTTGCAACACAGAGAAACATATCTGAAGGTGTTAGAAGTGTTTTGCATGATTTTTGAAGTTAGAGCCTGAAATGTCAGAAAACAGCGTTTCAGCACATAACAAACTTGGTTCTGGTAATGCAAGCTGAAACTCGGCCAAAAATTAAAATTGCAGTCTGTGCATGAATAAAACCTATTTTGCAACACAGAGAAACATATCTGAAGGTGTTAGAAGTGTTTTGCATGATTTTTGAAGTTAGAGCCTGAAATGTCAGAAAACAGCGTTTCAGCACTTAACAAACTTGGTTCTGGCAATGCAAGCTGAAACTCGGTCCAAAATTAAAATTGCAGTCTGTGCATGAATAAAACCTATTTTGCAACACAGAGAAACATATCTGAAGGTGTTAGAAGTGGTTTGCATGATTTTTGAAGTTAGAGCCTGAAATGTCAGAAAACGCCGTTTCAGCACATAACAAACTTGGTTCAGGCAATGCAAGCTGAAACTCTGCCCAAAATTAAAATTGCAGTCTGTGCATGAATAAAACCTATTTTTCAACACAGAGAAACATATCTGAAGGTGTTAGAAGTGTTTTGCATGATTTTTGAAGTTAGAGCCTGAAATGTCAGAAAACAGCGTTTCAGCACTTAACAAACTTGGTTCTGGCAATGCAAGCTGAAACTCGGTCCAAAATTAAAATTGCAGTCTGTGCATGAATAAAACCTATTTTGCAACACAGAGAAACAAATCTGAAGGTGTTAGAAGTGTTTTGCATGATTTTTGAAGTTAGAGCCTGAAATGTCAGAAAAAGGCTTTTCAGCACATAACAAACTTGGATCTGGCAATGCAAGCTGAAACTCGGTCCAAAATTAAAATTGCAGTCTGTGCATGAATAAAACCTATTTTGCAACACAGAGAAACATATCTGAAGGTGTTAGAAGTGTTTTGCATGATTTTTGAAGTTAGAGCCTGAAATGTCAGAAAACAGCGTTTCAGCACTTAACAAACTTGGTTCTGGCAATGCAAGCTGAAACTCGGTCCAAAATTAAAATTGCAGTCTGTGCATGAATAAAACCTATTTTGCAACACAGAGAAACATATCTGAAGGTGTTAGAAGTGTTTTGCATGATTTTTGAAGTTAGAGCCTGAAATGTCAGAAAACGGCGTTTCAGCACATAACAAACTCGGTTCAGGCAATGCAAGCTGAAAATCGGCCAAAAATTAAAATTGCAGTCTGTGCATGAATAAAACCTATTTTGCAACACAGAGAAACATATCTGAAGGTGTTAGAAGTGTTTTGCATGATTTTTTTAAGTTAGAGCCTGAAATGTCAGAAAACGCCGTTTCAGCACATAACAAACTTGGTTCTGGTAATGCAAGCTGAAACTCGGCCAAAAATTAAAATTGCAGTCTGTGCATGAATAAAACCTATTTTTCAACACAGAGAAACATATCTGAAGGTGTTAGAAGTGTTTTGCATGATTTTTGAAGTTAAAGCCTGAAATGTCAGAAAACAGCGTTTCAGCACATAACAAACTTGGTTCTGGTAATGCAAGCTGAAACTCGGCCAAAAATTAAAATTGCAGTCTGTGCATGAATAAAACCTATTTTGCAACACAGTGAAACATATCTGAAGGTGTTAGAAGTGTTTTGCATGATTTTTGAAGTTAGAGCCTGAAATGTCAGAAAACGGCGTTTCAGCACATAACAAACTCGGTTCAGGCAATGCAAGCTGAAACTCGGCCCAAAAATAAAATTGCAGTCTGTGCATGAATAAAACCTATTTTTCAACACAGAGAAACATATCTGAAGGTGTTAGAAGTGTTTTGCATGATTTTTGAAGTTAGAGCCTGAAATGTCAGAAAACGGCGTTTCAGCACATAACAAACTCGGTTCAGGCAATGCAAGCTGAAACTCGGCCAAAAATTAAAATTGCAGTCTGTGCATGAATAAAACCTATTTTGCAACACAGAAAAACATATCTGAAGGTGTTAGAAGTGTTTTGCATGATTTTTGAAGTTAGAGCCTGAAATGTCAGAAAACAGCGTTTCAGCACATAACAAACTTGGTTCTGGTAATGCAAGCTGAAACTCGGCCAAAAATTAAAATTGCAGTCTGTGCATGAATAAAACCTATTTTTCAACACAGAGAAACATATCTGAAGGTGTTAGAAGTGTTTTGCATGATTTTTGAAGTTAGAGCCTGAAATGTCAGAAAACGGCGTTTCAGCACATAACAAACTTGGTTCAGGCAATGCAAGCTGAAACTCGGCCCAAAATTAAAATTGCAGTCTGTGCATGAATAAAACCTATTTTTCAACACAGAGAAACATATCTGAAGGTGTTAGAAGTGTTTTGCATGATTTTTGAAGTTAGAGCCTGAAATGTCAGAAAACAGCGTTTCAGCACTTAACAAACTTGGTTCTGGCAATGCAAGCTGAAACTCGGTCCAAAATTAAAATTGCAGTCTGTGCATGAATAAAACCTATTTTGCAACACAGAGAAACAAATCTGAAGGTGTTAGAAGTGTTTTGCATGATTTTTGAAGTTAGAGCCTGAAATGTCAGAAAAAGGCTTTTCAGCACATAACAAACTTGGTTCTGGCAATGCAAGCTGAAACTCGGTCCAAAATTAAAATTGCAGTCTGTGCATGAATGAAACCTATTTTGCAACACAGAGAAACATATCTGAAGGTGTTAGAAGTGTTTTGCATGATTTTTGAAGTTAGAGCCTGAAATGTCAGAAAACGGCGTTTCAGCACATAACAAACTCGGTTCAGGCAATGCAAGCTGTAACTCGGCCAAAAATTAAAATTGCAGTCTGTGCATGAATAAAAACTATTTTGCAACACAGAGAAACATATCTGAAGGTGTTAGAAGTGTTTTGCATGATTTTTGAAGTTAAAGCCTGAAATGTCAGAAAACAGCGTTTCAGCACATAACAAACTCGGTTCAGGCAATGCAAGCTGAAACTCGGCCCAAAAATAAAATTGCAGTCTGTGCATGAATAAAACCTATTTTTCAACACAGAGAAACATATCTGAAGGTGTTAGAAGTGTTTTGCATGATTTTTGAAGTTAGAGCCTGAAATGTCAGAAAACAGCGTTTCAGCACTTAACAAACTTGGTTCTGGCAATGCAAGCTGAAACTCGGTCCAAAATTAAAATTGCAGTCTGTGCATGAATAAAACCTATTTTGCAACACAGAGAAACAAATCTGAAGGTGTTAGAAGTGTTTTGCATGATTTTTGAAGTTAGAGCCTGAAATGTCAGAAAAAGGCTTTTCAGCACATAACAAACTTGGATCTGGCAATGCAAGCTGAAACTCGGTCCAAAATTAAAATTGCAGTCTGTGCATGAATAAAACCTATTTTGCAACACAGAGAAACATATCTGAAGGTGTTAGAAGTGTTTTGCATGATTTTTGAAGTTAGAGCCTGAAATGTCAGAAAACAGCGTTTCAGCACTTAACAAACTTGGTTCTGGCAATGCAAGCTGAAACTCGGTCCAAAATTAAAATTGCAGTCTGTGCATGAATAAAACCTATTTTGCAACACAGAGAAACATATCTGAAGGTGTTAGAAGTGTTTTGCATGATTTTTGAAGTTAGAGCCTGAAATGTCAGAAAACGGCGTTTCAGCACATAACAAACTCGGTTCAGGCAATGCAAGCTGAAACTCGGCCAAAAATTAAAATTGCAGTCTGTGCATGAATAAAACCTATTTTGCAACACAGAGAAACATATCTGAAGGTGTTAGAAGTGTTTTGCATGATTTTTGAAGTTAGAGCCTGAAATGTCAGAAAACAGCGTTTCAGCACATAACAAACTTGGTTCTGGTAATGCAAGCTGAAACTCGGCCAAAAATTAAAATTGCAGTCTGTGCATGAATAAAACCTATTTTGCAACACAGAGAAACATAGCTGAAGGTGTTAGAAGTGTTTTGCATGATTTTTGAAGTTAGAGCCTGAAATGTCAGAAAACGGCGTTTCAGCACATAACAAACTCGGTTCAGGCAATGCAAGCTGAAACTCGGCCAAAAATTAAAATTGCAGTCTGTGCATGAATAAAACATATTTTTCAACACAGAGAAACATATCTGAAGGTGTTAGAAGTGTTTTGCATGATTTTTGAAGTTAGAGCCTGAAATGTCAGAAAACGGCGTTTCAGCACATAACAAACTCGGTTCAGGCAATGCAAGCTGAAACTCGGCCAAAAATTAAAATTGCAGTCTGTGCATGAATAAAACCTATTTTTCAACACAGAGAAACATATCTGAAGGTGTTAGAAGTGTTTTGCATGATTTTTGAAGTTAGAGCCTGAAATGTCAGAAAACAGCGTTTCAGCACATAACAAAATTGGTTCTGGTAATGCAAGCTGAAACTCGGCCAAAAATTAAAATTGCAGTCTGTGCATGAATAAAACCTATTTTGCAACACAGAGAAACATATCTGAAGGTGTTAGAAGTGTTTTGCATGATTTTTGAAGTTAGAGCCTGAAATGTCAGAAAACATTGTTTCAGCACATAACAAACTTGGTTCTGGTAATGCAAGCTGAAACTCGGCCAAAAATTAAAATTGCAGTCTGTGCATGAATAAAACCTATTTTGCAACACAGAGAAACATATCTGAAGGTGTTAGAAGTGTTTTGCATGATTTTTGAAGTTAGAGCCTGAAATGTCAGAAAACAGCGTTTCAGCACTTAACAAACTTGGTTCTGGCAATGCAAGCTGAAACTCGGTCCAAAATTAAAATTGCAGTCTGTGCATGAATAAAACCTATTTTGCAACACAGAGAAACATATCTGAAGGTGTTAGAAGTGGTTTGCATGATTTTTGAAGTTAGAGCCTGAAATGTCAGAAAACGCCGTTTCAGCACATAACAAACTTGGTTCAGGCAATGCAAGCTGAAACTCGGCCCAAAATTAAAATTGCAGTCTCTGCATGAATAAAACCTATTTTTCAACACAGAGAAACATATCTGAAGGTGTTAGAAGTGTTTTGCATGATTTTTGAAGTTAGAGCCTGAAATGTCAGAAAACAGCGTTTCAGCACTTAACAAACTTGGTTCTGGCAATGCAAGCTGAAACTCGGTCCAAAATTAAAATTGCAGTCTGTGCATGAATAAAACCTATTTTGCAACACAGAGAAACAAATCTGAAGGTGTTAGAAGTGTTTTGCATGATTTTTGAAGTTAGAGCCTGAAATGTCAGAAAAAGGCTTTTCAGCACATAACAAACTTGGATCTGGCAATGCAAGCTGAAACTCGGTCCAAAATTAAAATTGCAGTCTGTGCATGAATAAAACCTATTTTGCAACACAGAGAAACATATCTGAAGGTGTTAGAAGTGTTTTGCATGATTTTTGAAGTTAGAGCCTGAAATGTCAGAAAACAGCGTTTCAGCACATAACAAACTTGGTTCTGGTAATGCAAGCTGAAACTCGGCCAAAAATTAAAATTGTAGTCTGTGCATGAATAAAACATATTTTTCAACACAGAGAAACATATCTGAAGGTGTTAGAAGTGTTTTGCATGATTTTTGAAGTTAGAGCCTGAAATGTCAGAAAACGGCGTTTCAGCACATAACAAACTCGGTTCAGGCAATGCAAGCTGAAACTCGGCCAAAAATTAAAATTGCAGTCTGTGCATGAATAAAACCTATTTTTCAACACAGAGAAACATATCTGAAGGTGTTAGAAGTGTTTTGCATGATTTTTGAAGTTAGAGCCTGAAATGTCAGAAAACAGCGTTTCAGCACATAACAAACTTGGTTCTGGTAATGCAAGCTGAAACTCGGCCAAAAATTAAAATTGCAGTCTGTGCATGAATAAAACCTATTTTGCAACACAGAGAAACATATCTGAAGGTGTTAGAAGTGTTTTGCATGATTTTTGAAGTTAGAGCCTGAAATGTCAGAAAACAGCGTTTCAGCACCTAACAAACTTGGTTCTGGTAATGCAAGCTGAAACTCGGCCAAAAATTAAAATTGCAGTCTGTGCATGAATAAAACCTATTTTGCAACACAGAGAAACATATCTGAAGGTGTTAGAAGTGTTTTGCATGATTTTTGAAGTTAGAGCCTGAAATGTCAGAAAACAGCGTTTCAGCACTTAACAAACTTGGTTCTGGCAATGCAAGCTGAAACTCGGTCCAAAATTAAAATTGCAGTCTGTGCATGAATAAAACCTATTTTGCAACACAGAGAAACATATCTGAAGGTGTTAGAAGTGGTTTGCATGATTTTTGAAGTTAGAGCCTGAAATGTCAGAAAACGCCGTTTCAGCACATAACAAACTCGGTTCAGGCAATGCAAGCTGAAACTCGGCCAAAAATTAAAATTGCAGTCTGTGCATGAATAAAACCTATTTTGCAACACAGAGAAACATATCTGAAGGTGTTAGAAGTGTTTTGCATGATTTTTGAAGTTAGAGCCTGAAATGTCAGAAAACAGCGTTTCAGCACATAACAAACTTGGTTCTGGTAATGCAAGCTGAAACTCGGCCAAAAATTAAAATTGCAGTCTGTGCATGAATAAAACCTATTTTGCAACACAGAGAAACATAGCTGAAGGTGTTAGAAGTGTTTTGCATGATTTTTGAAGTTAGAGCCTGAAATGTCAGAAAACGGCGTTTCAGCACATAACAAACTCGGTTCAGGCAATGCAAGCTGAAACTCGGCCAAAAATTAAAATTGCAGTCTGTGCATGAATAAAACCTATTTTGCAACACAGAGAAACATATCTGAAGGTGTTAGAAGTGGTTTGCATGATTTTTGAAGTTAGAGCCTGAAATGTCAGAAAACGGCGTTTCAGCACATAACAAACTCGGTTCAGGCAATGCAAGCTGAAACTCGGCCAAAAATTAAAATTGCAGTCTGTGCATGAATAAAACATATTTTTCAACACAGAGAAACATATCTGAAGGTGTTAGAAGTGTTTTGCATGATTTTTGAAGTTAGAGCCTGAAATGTCAGAAAACAGCGTTTCAGCACTTAACAAACTTGGTTCTGGCAATGCAAGCTGAAACTCGGTCCAAAATTAAAATTGCAGTCTGTGCATGAATAAAACCTATTTTGCAACACAGAGAAACAAATCTGAAGGTGTTAGAAGTGTTTTGCATGATTTTTGAAGTTAGAGCCTGAAATGTCAGAAAAAGGCTTTTCAGCACATAACAAACTTGGTTCTGGCAATGCAAGCTGAAACTCGGTCCAAAATTAAAATTGCAGTCTGTGCATGAATGAAACCTATTTTGCAACACAGAGAAACATATCTGAAGGTGTTAGAAGTGTTTTGCATGATTTTTGAAGTTAGAGCCTGAAATGTCAGAAAACGGCGTTTCAGCACATAACAAACTCGGTTCAGGCAATGCAAGCTGTAACTCGGCCAAAAATTAAAATTGCAGTCTGTGCATGAATAAAAACTATTTTGCAACACAGAGAAACATATCTGAAGGTGTTAGAAGTGTTTTGCATGATTTTTGAAGTTAAAGCCTGAAATGTCAGAAAACAGCGTTTCAGCACATAACAAACTCGGTTCAGGCAATGCAAGCTGAAACTCGGCCCAAAAATAAAATTGCAGTCTGTGCATGAATAAAACCTATTTTTCAACACAGAGAAACATATCTGAAGGTGTTAGAAGTGTTTTGCATGATTTTTGAAGTTAGAGCCTGAAATGTCAGAAAACAGCGTTTCAGCACTTAACAAACTTGGTTCTGGCAATGCAAGCTGAAACTCGGTCCAAAATTAAAATTGCAGTCTGTGCATGAATAAAACCTATTTTTCAACACAGAGAAACATATCTGAAGGTGTTAGAAGTGTTTTGCATGATTTTTGAAGTTAGAGCCTGAAATGTCAGAAAACAGCGTTTCAGCACTTAACAAACTTGGTTCTGGCAATGCAAGCTGAAACTCGGTCCAAAATTAAAATTGCAGTCTGTGCATGAATAAAACCTATTTTGCAACACAGAGAAACAAATCTGAAGGTGTTAGAAGTGTTTTGCATGATTTTTGAAGTTAGAGCCTGAAATGTCAGAAAAAGGCTTTTCAGCACATAACAAACTTGGTTCTGGCAATGCAAGCTGAAACTCGGTCCAAAATTAAAATTGCAGTCTGTGCATGAATAAAACCTATTTTGCAACACAGAGAAACATATCTGAAGGTGTTAGAAGTGCATGATTTTTGAAGTTAGAGCCTGAAATGTCAGAAAACGGCGTTTCAGCACATAACAAACTCGGTTCAGGCAATGCAAGCTGTAACTCGGCCAAAAATTAAAATTGCAGTCTGTGCATGAATAAAACCTATTTTGCAACACAGAGAAACATATCTGAAGGTGTTAGAAGTGTTTTGCATGATTTTTGAAGTTAGAGCCTGAAATGTCAGAAAACAGCGTTTCAGCACTTAACAAACTTGGTTCTGGTAATGCAAGCTGAAACTCGGCCAAAAATTAAAATTGCAGTCTGTGCATGAATAAAACCTATTTTGCAACACAGAGAAACATATCTGAAGGTGTTAGAAGTGTTTTGCATGATTTTTGAAGTTAGAGCCTGAAATGTCAGAAAACGGCGTTTCAGCACATAACAAACTCGGTTCAGGCAATGCAAGCTGAAACTCGGCCAAAAATTAAAATTGCAGTCTGTGCATGAATAAAACATATTTTTCAACACAGAGAAACATATCTGAAGGTGTTAGAAGTGTTTTGCATGATTTTTGAAGTTAGAGCCTGAAATGTCAGAAAACGGCGTTTCAGCACATAACAAACTCGGTTCAGGCAATGCAAGCTGAAACTCGGCCAAAAATTAAAATTGCAGTCTGTGCATGAATAAAACCTATTTTTCAACACAGAGAAACATATCTGAAGGTGTTAGAAGTGTTTTGCATGATTTTTGAAGTTAGAGCCTGAAATGTCAGAAAACAGCGTTTCAGCACATAACAAAATTGGTTCTGGTAATGCAAGCTGAAACTCGGCCAAAAATTAAAATTGCAGTCTGTGCATGAATAAAACCTATTTTGCAACACAGAGAAACATATCTGAAGGTGTTAGAAGTGTTTTGCATGATTTTTGAAGTTAGAGCCTGAAATGTCAGAAAACAGCGTTTCAGCACATAACAAACTTGGTTCTGGTAATGCAAGCTGAAACTCGGCCAAAAATTAAAATTGCAGTCTGTGCATGAATAAAACCTATTTTGCAACACAGAGAAACATATCTGAAGGTGTTAGAAGTGTTTTGCATGATTTTTGAAGTTAGAGCCTGAAATGTCAGAAAACAGCGTTTCAACACTTAACAAACTTGGTTCTGGCAATGCAAGCTGAAACTCGGTCCAAAATTAAAATTGCAGTCTGTGCATGAATAAAACCTATTTTGCAACACAGAGAAACATATCTGAAGGTGTTAGAAGTGGTTTGCATGATTTTTGAAGTTAGAGCCTGAAATGTCAGAAAACGCCGTTTCAGCACATAACAAACTTGGTTCAGGCAATGCAAGCTGAAACTCGGCCCAAAATTAAAATTGCAGTCTCTGCATGAATAAAACCTATTTTTTAACACAGAGAAACATATCTGAAGGTGTTAGAAGTGTTTTGCATGATTTTTGAAGTTAGAGCCTGAAATGTCAGAAAACAGCGTTTCAGCACTTAACAAACTTGGTTCTGGCAATGCAAGCTGAAACTCGGTCCAAAATTAAAATTGCAGTCTGTGCATGAATAAAACCTATTTTGCAACACAGAGAAACATATCTGAAGGTGTTAGAAGTGTTTTGCATGATTTTTGAAGTTAGAGCCTGAAATGTCAGAAAACAGCGTTTCAGCACATAACAAACTTGGTTCTGGTAATGCAAGCTGAAACTCGGCCAAAAATTAAAATTGCAGTCTGTGCATGAATAAAACCTATTTTGCAACACAGAGAAACATATCTGAAGGTGTTAGAAGTGGTTTGCATGATTTTTGAAGTTAGAGCCTGAAATGTCAGAAAACGCCGTTTCAGCACATAACAAACTTGGTTCAGGCAATGCAAGCTGAAACTCGGCCCAAAATTAAAATTGCAGTCTGTGCATGAATAAAACCTATTTTTCAACACAGAGAAACATATCTGAAGGTGTTAGAAGTGTTTTGCATGATTTTTGAAGTTAGAGCCTGAAATGTCAGAAAACAGCGTTTCAGCACATAACAAACTTGGTTCTGGTAATGCAAGCTGAAACTCGGCCAAAAATTAAAATTGCAGTCTGTGCATGAATAAAACCTATTTTGCAACACAGAGAAACATATCTGAAGGTGTTAGAAGTGTTTTGCATGATTTTTGAAGTTAGAGCCTGAAATGCCAGAAAATGGCGTTTCAGCACATAACAGACTTGGTTCAGGCAATGCAAGCTGAAACTCGGCCCAAAATTAAAATTGCAGTCTGTGCATGAATAAAACCTATTGTGCAACACAGAGAAACATATCTAAAGGTGTTAGAAGTGTTTTGCATGATTTTTGAAGTTAGAGCCTGAAATGTCAGAAAACGCCGTTTCAGCACATAACAAACTTGGTTCAGGCAATGCAAGCTGAAACTCGGCCCAAAATTAAAATTGCAGTCTGTGCATGAATAATACCTATTTTTCAACACAGAGAAACATATCTGAAGGTGTTAGAAGTGTTTTGCATGATTTTTGAAGTTAGAGCCTGAAATGTCAGAAAACAGCGTTTCAGCACTTAACAAACTTGGTTCTGGCAATGCAAGCTGAAACTCGGTCCAAAATTAAAATTGCAGTCTGTGCATGAATAAAACCTATTTTGCAACACAGAGAAACAAATCTGAAGGTGTTAGAAGTGTTTTGCATGATTTTTGAAGTTAGAGCCTGAAATGTCAGAAAAAGGCTTTTCAGCACATAACAAACTTGGTTCTGGCAATGCAAGCTGAAACTCGGTCCAAAATTAAAATTGCAGTCTGTGCATGAATAAAACCTATTTTGCAACACAGAGAAACATATCTGAAGGTGTTAGAAGTGTTTTGCATGATTTTTGAAGTTAGAGCCTGAAATGTCAGAAAACAGCGTTTCAGCGCATAACAAACTTGGTTCTGGTAATGCAAGCTGAAACTCGGCCAAAAATTAAAATTGCAGTCTGTGCATGAATAAAACCTATTTTGCAACACAGAGAAACATATCTGAAGGTGTTAGAAGTGTTTTGCATGATTTTTGAAGTTAGAGCCTGAAATGTCAGAAAACAGCGTTTCAGCACATAACAAACTTGGTTCTGGTAATGCAAGCTGAAACTCGGCCAAAAATTAAAATTGCAGTCTGTGCATGAATAAAACCTATTTTTCAACACAGAGAAACATATCTGAAGGTGTTAGAAGTGTTTTGCATGATTTTTGAAGTTAGAGCCTGAAATGTCAGAAAACGGCGTTTCAGCACATAACAAACTTGGTTCAGGCAATGCAAGCTGAAACTCGGCCCAAAATTAAAATTGCAGTCTGTGCATGAATAAAACCTATTTTTCAACACAGAGAAACATATCTGAAGGTGTTAGAAGTGTTTTGCATGATTTTTGAAGTTAGAGCCTGAAATGTCAGAAAACAGCGTTTCAGCACTTAACAAACTTGGTTCTGGCAATGCAAGCTGAAACTCGGTCCAAAATTAAAATTGCAGTCTGTGCATGAATAAAACCTATTTTGCAACACAGAGAAACAAATCTGAAGGTGTTAGAAGTGTTTTGTATGATTTTTGAAGTTAGAGCCTGAAATGTCAGAAAAAGGCTTTTCAGCACATAACAAACTTGGTTCTGGCAATGCAAGCTGAAACTCGGTCCAAAATTAAAATTGCAGTCTGTGCATGAATAAAACCTATTTTGCAACACAGAGAAACATATCTGAAGGTGTTAGAAGTGTTTTGCATGATTTTTGAAGTTAGAGCCTGAAATGTCAGAAAACGGCGTTTCAGCACATAACAAACTCGGTTCAGGCAATGCAAGCTGTAACTCGGCCAAAAATTAAAATTGCAGTCTGTGCATGAATAAAACCTATTTTGCAACACAGAGAAACATATCTGAAGGTGTTAAAAGTGTTTTGCATGATTTTTGAAGTTAGAGCCTGAAATGTCAGAAAACAGCGTTTCAGCACATAACAAACTTGGTTCTGGTAATGCAAGCTGAAACTCGGCCAAAAATTAAAATTGCAGTCTGTGCATGAATAAAACCTATTTTGCAACACAGAGAAACATATCTGAAGGTGTTAGAAGTGTTTTGCATGATTTTTGAAGTTAGAGCCTGAAATGTCAGAAAACAGCGTTTCAACACTTAACAAACTTGGTTCTGGCAATGCAAGCTGAAACTCGGTCCAAAATTAAAATTGCAGTCTGTGCATGAATAAAACCTATTTTGCAACACAGAGAAACATATCTGAAGGTGTTAGAAGTGGTTTGCATGATTTTTGAAGTTAGAGCCTGAAATGTCAGAAAACGCCGTTTCAGCACATAACAAACTTGGTTCAGGCAATGCAAGCTGAAACTCGGTCCAAAATTAAAATTGCAGTCTGTGCATGAATAAAACCTATTTTGCAACACAGAGAAACATATCTGAAGGTGTTAGAAGTGTTTTGCATGATTTTTGAAGTTAGAGCCTGAAATGTCAGAAAACAGCGTTTCAGCACATAACAAACTTGGTTCTGGTAATGCAAGCTGAAACTCGGCCAAAAATTAAAATTGCAGTCTGTGCATGAATAAAACCTATTTTGCAACACAGAGAAACATATCTGAAGGTGTTAGAAGTGGTTTGCATGATTTTTGAAGTTAGAGCCTGAAATGTCAGAAAACGCCGTTTCAGCACATAACAAACTTGGTTCAGGCAATGCAAGCTGAAACTCGGCCCAAAATTAAAATTGCAGTCTGTGCATGAATAAAACCTATTTTTCAACACAGAGAAACATATCTGAAGGTGTTAGAAGTGTTTTGCATGATTTTTGAAGATAGAGCCTGAAATGTCAGAAAACAGCGTTTCAGCACATAACAAACTTGGTTCTGGTAATGCAAGCTGAAACTCGGCCAAAAATTAAAATTGCAGTCTGTGCATGAATAAAACCTATTTTGCAACACAGAGAAACATATCTGAAGGTGTTAGAAGTGTTTTGCATGATTTTTGAAGTTAGAGCCTGAAATGCCAGAAAATGGCGTTTCAGCACATAACAGACTTGGTTCAGGCAATGCAAGCTGAAACTCGGCCCAAAATTAAAATTGCAGTCTGTGCATGAATAAAACCTATTGTGCAACACAGAGAAACATATCTAAAGGTGTTAGAAGTGTTTTGCATGATTTTTGAAGTTAGAGCCTGAAATGTCAGAAAACGCCGTTTCAGCACATAACAAACTTGGTTCAGGCAATGCAAGCTGAAACTCGGCCCAAAATTAAAATTGCAGTCTGTGCATGAATAAAACCTATTTTTCAACACAGAGAAACATATCTGAAGGTGTTAGAAGTGTTTTGCATGATTTTTGAAGTTAGAGCCTGAAATGTCAGAAAACAGCGTTTCAGCACTTAACAAACTTGGTTCTGGCAATGCAAGCTGAAACTCGGTCCAAAATTAAAATTGCAGTCTGTGCATGAATAAAACCTATTTTGCAACACAGAGAAACAAATCTGAAGGTGTTAGAAGTGTTTTGCATGATTTTTGAAGTTAGAGCCTGAAATGTCAGAAAAAGGCTTTTCAGCACATAACAAACTTGGTTCTGGCAATGCAAGCTGAAACTCGGTCCAAAATTAAAATTGCAGTCTGTGCATGAATAAAACCTATTTTGCAACACAGAGAAACATATCTGAAGGTGTTAGAAGTGTTTTGCATGATTTTTGAAGTTAGAGCCTGAAATGTCAGAAAACAGCGTTTCAGCGCATAACAAACTTGGTTCTGGTAATGCAAGCTGAAACTCGGCCAAAAATTAAAATTGCAGTCTGTGCATGAATAAAACCTATTTTGCAACACAGAGAAACATATCTGAAGGTGTTAGAAGTGTTTTGCATGATTTTTGAAGTTAGAGCCTGAAATGTCAGAAAACAGCGTTTCAGCACATAACAAACTTGGTTCTGGTAATGCAAGCTGAAACTCGGCCAAAAATTAAAATTGCAGTCTGTGCATGAATAAAACCTATTTTTCAACACAGAGAAACATATCTGAAGGTGTTAGAAGTGTTTTGCATGATTTTTGAAGTTAGAGCCTGAAATGTCAGAAAACGGCGTTTCAGCACATAACAAACTTGGTTCAGGCAATGCAAGCTGAAACTCGGCCCAAAATTAAAATTGCAGTCTGTGCATGAATAAAACCTATTTTTCAACACAGAGAAACATATCTGAAGGTGTTAGAAGTGTTTTGCATGATTTTTGAAGTTAGAGCCTGAAATGTCAGAAAACAGCGTTTCAGCACTTAACAAACTTGGTTCTGGCAATGCAAGCTGAAACTCGGTCCAAAATTAAAATTGCAGTCTGTGCATGAATAAAACCTATTTTGCAACACAGAGAAACAAATCTGAAGGTGTTAGAAGTGTTTTGCATGATTTTTGAAGTTAGAGCCTGAAATGTCAGAAAAAGGCTTTTCAGCACATAACAAACTTGGTTCTGGCAATGCAAGCTGAAACTCGGTCCAAAATTAAAATTGCAGTCTGTGCATGAATAAAACCTATTTTGCAACACAGAGAAACATATCTGAAGGTGTTAGAAGTGTTTTGCATGATTTTTGAAGTTAGAGCCTGAAATGTCAGAAAACGGCGTTTCAGCACATAACAAACTCGGTTCAGGCAATGCAAGCTGTAACTCTGCCAAAAATTAAAATTGCAGTCTGTGCATGAATAAAACCTATTTTGCAACACAGAGAAACATATCTGAAGGTGTTAGAAGTGTTTTGCATGATTTTTGAAGTTAGAGCCTGAAATGTCAGAAAACAGCGTTTCAGCACATAACAAACTTGGTTCTGGTAATGCAAGCTGAAACTCGGTCCAAAATTAAAATTGCAGTCTGTGCATGAATAAAACCTATTTTGCAACACAGAGAAACATATCTGAAGGTGTTAGAAGTGTTTTGCATGATTTTTGAAGTTAGAGCCTGAAATGTCAGAAAACGGTGTTTTAGCACATAACAAACTTGGTTCAGGCAATGCAAGCTGAAACTCGGCCAAAAATTAAAATTGCAGTCTGTGCATGAATAAAACCTATTTTGCAACACAGAGAAACATATCTGAAGGTGTTAGAAGTGTTTTGCATGATTTTTGAAGTTAGAGCCTGAAATGTCAGAAAACGACGTTTTAGCACATAACAAACTTGGTTCAGGCAATGCAAGCTGAAACTCGGCCCAAAATTAAAATTGCAGTCTGTGCATGAATAAAACCTATTTTGCAACACAGAGAAACATATCTGAAGGTGTTAGAAGTGTTTTGCATGATTTTTGAAGTTAGAGCCTGAAATGTCAGAAAACAGCGTTTCAGCACATAACAAACTTGGTTCTGGTAATGCAAGCTGAAACTCGGCCAAAAATTAAAATTGCAGTCTGTGCATGAATAAAACCTATTTTGCAACACAGAGAAACATATCTGAAGGTGTTAGAAGTGTTTTGCATGATTTTTGAAGTTAGAGCCTGAAATGTCAGAAAACGGCGTTTCAGCACATAACAAACTCGGTTCAGGCAATGCAAGCTGAAACTCGGCCAAAAATTAAAATTGCAGTCTGTGCATGAATAAAACATATTTTTCAACACAGAGAAACATATCTGAAGGTGTTAGAAGTGTTTTGCATGATTTTTGAAGTTAGAGCCTGAAATGTCAGAAAACGGCGTTTCAGCACATAACAAACTCGGTTCAGGCAATGCAAGCTGAAACTCGGCCAAAAATTAAAATTGCAGTCTGTGCATGAATAAAACCTATTTTTCAACACAGAGAAACATATCTGAAGGTGTTAGAAGTGTTTTGCATGATTTTTGAAGTTAGAGCCTGAAATGTCAGAAAACAGCGTTTCAGCACATAACAAAATTGGTTCTGGTAATGCAAGCTGAAACTCGGCCAAAAATTAAAATTGCAGTCTGTGCATGAATAAAACCTATTTTGCAACACAGAGAAACATATCTGAAGGTGTTAGAAGTGTTTTGCATGATTTTTGAAGTTAGAGCCTGAAATGTCAGAAAACAGCGTTTCAGCACATAACAAACTTGGTTCTGGTAATGCAAGCTGAAACTCGGCCAAAAATTAAAATTGCAGTCTGTGCATGAATAAAACCTATTTTGCAACACAGAGAAACATATCTGAAGGTGTTAGAAGTGTTTTGCATGATTTTTGAAGTTAGAGCCTGAAATGTCAGAAAACAGCGTTTCAACACTTAACAAACTTGGTTCTGGCAATGCAAGCTGAAACTCGGTCCAAAATTAAAATTGCAGTCTGTGCATGAATAAAACCTATTTTTCAACACAGAGAAACATATCTGAAGGTGTTAGAAGTGTTTTGCATGATTTTTGAAGTTAGAGCCTGAAATGTCAGAAAACAGCGTTTCAGCACTTAACAAACTTGGTTCTGGCAATGCAAGCTGAAACTCGGTCCAAAATTAAAATTGCAGTCTGTGCATGAATAAAACCTATTTTGCAACACAGAGAAACAAATCTGAAGGTGTTAGAAGTGTTTTGCATGATTTTTGAAGTTAGAGCCTGAAATGTCAGAAAAAGGCTTTTCAGCACATAACAAACTTGGATCTGGCAATGCAAGCTGAAACTCGGTCCAAAATTAAAATTGCAGTCTGTGCATGAATAAAACCTATTTTGCAACACAGAGAAACATATCTGAAGGTGTTAGAAGTGTTTTGCATGATTTTTGAAGTTAGAGCCTGAAATGTCAGAAAACAGCGTTTCAGCACATAACAAACTTGGTTCTGGTAATGCAAGCTGAAACTCGGCCAAAAATTAAAATTGCAGTCTGTGCATGAATAAAACCTATTTTGCAACACAGAGAAACATATCTGAAGGTGTTAGAAGTGTTTTGCATGATTTTTGAAGTTAGAGCCTGAAATGCCAGAAAATGGCGTTTCAGCACATAACAGACTTGGTTCAGGCAATGCAAGCTGAAACTCGGCCCAAAATTAAAATTGCAGTCTGTGCATGAATAAAACCTATTTTGCAACACAGAGAAACAAATCTGAAGGTGTTAGAAGTGTTTTGCATGATTTTTGAAGTTAGAGCCTGAAATGTCAGAAAAAGGCTTTTCAGCACATAACAAACTTGGATCTGGCAATGCAAGCTGAAACTCGGTCCAAAATTAAAATTGCAGTCTGTGCATGAATAAAACCTATTTTGCAACACAGAGAAACATATCTGAAGGTGTTAGAAGTGTTTTGCATGATTTTTGAAGTTAGAGCCTGAAATGTCAGAAAACAGCGTTTCAACACTTAACAAACTTGGTTCTGGCAATGCAAGCTGAAACTCGGTCCAAAATTAAAATTGCAGTCTGTGCATGAATAAAACCTATTTTTCAACACAGAGAAACATATCTGAAGGTGTTAGAAGTGTTTTGCATGATTTTTGAAGTTAGAGCCTGAAATGTCAGAAAACAGCGTTTCAGCACTTAACAAACTTGGTTCTGGCAATGCAAGCTGAAACTCGGTCCAAAATTAAAATTGCAGTCTGTGCATGAATAAAACCTATTTTGCAACACAGAGAAACAAATCTGAAGGTGTTAGAAGTGTTTTGCATGATTTTTGAAGTTAGAGCCTGAAATGTCAGAAAAAGGCTTTTCAGCACATAACAAACTTGGATCTGGCAATGCAAGCTGAAACTCGGTCCAAAATTAAAATTGCAGTCTGTGCATGAATAAAACCTATTTTGCAACACAGAGAAACATATCTGAAGGTGTTAGAAGTGTTTTGCATGATTTTTGAAGTTAGAGCCTGAAATGTCAGAAAACAGCGTTTCAGCACATAACAAACTTGGTTCTGGTAATGCAAGCTGAAACTCGGCCAAAAATTAAAATTGCAGTCTGTGCATGAATAAAACCTATTTTGCAACACAGAGAAACATATCTGAAGGTGTTAGAAGTGTTTTGCATGATTTTTGAAGTTAGAGCCTGAAATGCCAGAAAATGGCGTTTCAGCACATAACAGACTTGGTTCAGGCAATGCAAGCTGAAACTCGGCCCAAAATTAAAATTGCAGTCTGTGCATGAATAAAACCTATTTTGCAACACAGAGAAACATATCTAAAGGTGTTAGAAGTGTTTTGCATGATTTTTGAAGTTAGAGCCTGAAATGTCAGAAAACGCCGTTTCAGCACATAACAAACTTGGTTCAGGCAATGCAAGCTGAAACTCGGCCCAAAATTAAAATTGCAGTCTGTGCATGAATAAAACCTATTTTTCAACACAGAGAAACATATCTGAAGGTGTTAGAAGTGTTTTGCATGATTTTTGAAGTTAGAGCCTGAAATGTCAGAAAACAGCGTTTCAGCACTTAACAAACTTGGTTCTGGCAATGCAAGCTGAAACTCGGTCCAAAATTAAAATTGCAGTCTGTGCATGAATAAAACCTATTTTGCAACACAGAGAAACAAATCTGAAGGTGTTAGAAGTGTTTTGCATGATTTTTGAAGTTAGAGCCTGAAATGTCAGAAAAAGGCTTTTCAGCACATAACAAACTTGGTTCTGGCAATGCAAGCTGAAACTCGGTCCAAAATTAAAATTGCAGTCTGTGCATGAATAAAACCTATTTTGCAACACAGAGAAACATATCTGAAGGTGTTAGAAGTGTTTTGCATGATTTTTGAAGTTAGAGCCTGAAATGTCAGAAAACAGCGTTTCAGCGCATAACAAACTTGGTTCTGGTAATGCAAGCTGAAACTCGGCCAAAAATTAAAATTGCAGTCTGTGCATGAATAAAACCTATTTTGCAACACAGAGAAACATATCTGAAGGTGTTAGAAGTGTTTTGCATGATTTTTGAAGTTAGAGCCTGAAATGTCAGAAAACAGCGTTTCAGCACATAACAAACTTGGTTCTGGTAATGCAAGCTGAAACTCGGCCAAAAATTAAAATTGCAGTCTGTGCATGAATAAAACCTATTTTTCAACACAGAGAAACATATCTGAAGGTGTTAGAAGTGTTTTGCATGATTTTTGAAGTTAGAGCCTGAAATGTCAGAAAACGGCGTTTCAGCACATAACAAACTTGGTTCAGGCAATGCAAGCTGAAACTCGGCCCAAAATTAAAATTGCAGTCTGTGCATGAATAAAACCTATTTTTCAACACAGAGAAACATATCTGAAGGTGTTAGAAGTGTTTTGCATGATTTTTGAAGTTAGAGCCTGAAATGTCAGAAAACAGCGTTTCAGCACTTAACAAACTTGGTTCTGGCAATGCAAGCTGAAACTCGGTCCAAAATTAAAATTGCAGTCTGTGCATGAATAAAACCTATTTTGCAACACAGAGAAACAAATCTGAAGGTGTTAGAAGTGTTTTGTATGATTTTTGAAGTTAGAGCCTGAAATGTCAGAAAAAGGCTTTTCAGCACATAACAAACTTGGTTCTGGCAATGCAAGCTGAAACTCGGTCCAAAATTAAAATTGCAGTCTGTGCATGAATAAAACCTATTTTGCAACACAGAGAAACATATCTGAAGGTGTTAGAAGTGTTTTGCATGATTTTTGAAGTTAGAGCCTGAAATGTCAGAAAACGGCGTTTCAGCACATAACAAACTCGGTTCAGGCAATGCAAGCTGTAACTCGGCCAAAAATTAAAATTGCAGTCTGTGCATGAATAAAACCTATTTTGCAACACAGAGAAACATATCTGAAGGTGTTAGAAGTGTTTTGCATGATTTTTGAAGTTAGAGCCTGAAATGTCAGAAAACAGCGTTTCAGCACATAACAAACTTGGTTCTGGTAATGCAAGCTGAAACTCGGCCAAAAATTAAAATTGCAGTCTGTGCATGAATAAAACCTATTTTGCAACACAGAGAAACATATCTGAAGGTGTTAGAAGTGTTTTGCATGATTTTTGAAGTTAGAGCCTGAAATGTCAGAAAACAGCGTTTCAACACTTAACAAACTTGGTTCTGGCAATGCAAGCTGAAACTCGGTCCAAAATTAAAATTGCAGTCTGTGCATGAATAAAACCTATTTTGCAACACAGAGAAACATATCTGAAGGTGTTAGAAGTGGTTTGCATGATTTTTGAAGTTAGAGCCTGAAATGTCAGAAAACGCCGTTTCAGCACATAACAAACTTGGTTCAGGCAATGCAAGCTGAAACTCGGTCCAAAATTAAAATTGCAGTCTGTGCATGAATAAAACCTATTTTGCAACACAGAGAAACATATCTGAAGGTGTTAGAAGTGTTTTGCATGATTTTTGAAGTTAGAGCCTGAAATGTCAGAAAACAGCGTTTCAGCACATAACAAACTTGGTTCTGGTAATGCAAGCTGAAACTCGGCCAAAAATTAAAATTGCAGTCTGTGCATGAATAAAACCTATTTTGCAACACAGAGAAACATATCTGAAGGTGTTAGAAGTGGTTTGCATGATTTTTGAAGTTAGAGCCTGAAATGTCAGAAAACGCCGTTTCAGCACATAACAAACTTGGTTCAGGCAATGCAAGCTGAAACTCGGCCCAAAATTAAAATTGCAGTCTGTGCATGAATAAAACCTATTTTTCAACACAGAGAAACATATCTGAAGGTGTTAGAAGTGTTTTGCATGATTTTTGAAGTTAGAGCCTGAAATGTCAGAAAACAGCGTTTCAGCACATAACAAACTTGGTTCTGGTAATGCAAGCTGAAACTCGGCCAAAAATTAAAATTGCAGTCTGTGCATGAATAAAACCTATTTTGCAACACAGAGAAACATATCTGAAGGTGTTAGAAGTGTTTTGCATGATTTTTGAAGTTAGAGCCTGAAATGCCAGAAAATGGCGTTTCAGCACATAACAGACTTGGTTCAGGCAATGCAAGCTGAAACTCGGCCCAAAATTAAAATTGCAGTCTGTGCATGAATAAAACCTATTGTGCAACACAGAGAAACATATCTAAAGGTGTTAGAAGTGTTTTGCATGATTTTTGAAGTTAGAGCCTGAAATGTCAGAAAACGCCGTTTCAGCACATAACAAACTTGGTTCAGGCAATGCAAGCTGAAACTCGGCCCAAAATTAAAATTGCAGTCTGTGCATGAATAAAACCTATTTTTCAACACAGAGAAACATATCTGAAGGTGTTAGAAGTGTTTTGCATGATTTTTGAAGTTAGAGCCTGAAATGTCAGAAAACAGCGTTTCAGCACTTAACAAACTTGGTTCTGGCAATGCAAGCTGAAACTCGGTCCAAAATTAAAATTGCAGTCTGTGCATGAATAAAACCTATTTTGCAACACAGAGAAACAAATCTGAAGGTGTTAGAAGTGTTTTGCATGATTTTTGAAGTTAGAGCCTGAAATGTCAGAAAAAGGCTTTTCAGCACATAACAAACTTGGTTCTGGCAATGCAAGCTGAAACTCGGTCCAAAATTAAAATTGCAGTCTGTGCATGAATAAAACCTATTTTGCAACACAGAGAAACATATCTGAAGGTGTTAGAAGTGTTTTGCATGATTTTTGAAGTTAGAGCCTGAAATGTCAGAAAACGGCGTTTCAGCACATAACAAACTCGGTTCAGGCAATGCAAGCTGTAACTCTGCCAAAAATTAAAATTGCAGTCTGTGCATGAATAAAACCTATTTTGCAACACAGAGAAACATATCTGAAGGTGTTAGAAGTGTTTTGCATGATTTTTGAAGTTAGAGCCTGAAATGTCAGAAAACAGCGTTTCAGCACATAACAAACTTGGTTCTGGTAATGCAAGCTGAAACTCGGTCCAAAATTAAAATTGCAGTCTGTGCATGAATAAAACCTATTTTGCAACACAGAGAAACATATCTGAAGGTGTTAGAAGTGTTTTGCATGATTTTTGAAGTTAGAGCCTGAAATGTCAGAAAACGGTGTTTTAGCACATAACAAACTTGGTTCAGGCAATGCAAGCTGAAACTCGGCCAAAAATTAAAATTGCAGTCTGTGCATGAATAAAACCTATTTTGCAACACAGAGAAACATATCTGAAGGTGTTAGAAGTGTTTTGCATGATTTTTGAAGTTAGAGCCTGAAATGTCAGAAAACGACGTTTTAGCACATAACAAACTTGGTTCAGGCAATGCAAGCTGAAACTCGGCCCAAAATTAAAATTGCAGTCTGTGCATGAATAAAACCTATTTTGCAACACAGAGAAACATATCTGAAGGTGTTAGAAGTGTTTTGCATGATTTTTGAAGTTAGAGCCTGAAATGTCAGAAAACAGCGTTTCAGCACATAACAAACTTGGTTCTGGTAATGCAAGCTGAAACTCGGCCAAAAATTAAAATTGCAGTCTGTGCATGAATAAAACCTATTTTGCAACACAGAGAAACATATCTGAAGGTGTTAGAAGTGTTTTGCATGATTTTTGAAGTTAGAGCCTGAAATGTCAGAAAACGGCGTTTCAGCACATAACAAACTCGGTTCAGGCAATGCAAGCTGAAACTCGGCCAAAAATTAAAATTGCAGTCTGTGCATGAATAAAACATATTTTTCAACACAGAGAAACATATCTGAAGGTGTTAGAAGTGTTTTGCATGATTTTTGAAGTTAGAGCCTGAAATGTCAGAAAACGGCGTTTCAGCACATAACAAACTCGGTTCAGGCAATGCAAGCTGAAACTCGGCCAAAAATTAAAATTGCAGTCTGTGCATGAATAAAACCTATTTTTCAACACAGAGAAACATATCTGAAGGTGTTAGAAGTGTTTTGCATGATTTTTGAAGTTAGAGCCTGAAATGTCAGAAAACAGCGTTTCAGCACATAACAAAATTGGTTCTGGTAATGCAAGCTGAAACTCGGCCAAAAATTAAAATTGCAGTCTGTGCATGAATAAAACCTATTTTGCAACACAGAGAAACATATCTGAAGGTGTTAGAAGTGTTTTGCATGATTTTTGAAGTTAGAGCCTGAAATGTCAGAAAACAGCGTTTCAGCACATAACAAACTTGGTTCTGGTAATGCAAGCTGAAACTCGGCCAAAAATTAAAATTGCAGTCTGTGCATGAATAAAACCTATTTTGCAACACAGAGAAACATATCTGAAGGTGTTAGAAGTGTTTTGCATGATTTTTGAAGTTAGAGCCTGAAATGTCAGAAAACAGCGTTTCAACACTTAACAAACTTGGTTCTGGCAATGCAAGCTGAAACTCGGTCCAAAATTAAAATTGCAGTCTGTGCATGAATAAAACCTATTTTTCAACACAGAGAAACATATCTGAAGGTGTTAGAAGTGTTTTGCATGATTTTTGAAGTTAGAGCCTGAAATGTCAGAAAACAGCGTTTCAGCACTTAACAAACTTGGTTCTGGCAATGCAAGCTGAAACTCGGTCCAAAATTAAAATTGCAGTCTGTGCATGAATAAAACCTATTTTGCAACACAGAGAAACAAATCTGAAGGTGTTAGAAGTGTTTTGCATGATTTTTGAAGTTAGAGCCTGAAATGTCAGAAAAAGGCTTTTCAGCACATAACAAACTTGGATCTGGCAATGCAAGCTGAAACTCGGTCCAAAATTAAAATTGCAGTCTGTGCATGAATAAAACCTATTTTGCAACACAGAGAAACATATCTGAAGGTGTTAGAAGTGTTTTGCATGATTTTTGAAGTTAGAGCCTGAAATGTCAGAAAACAGCGTTTCAGCACATAACAAACTTGGTTCTGGTAATGCAAGCTGAAACTCGGCCAAAAATTAAAATTGCAGTCTGTGCATGAATAAAACCTATTTTGCAACACAGAGAAACATATCTGAAGGTGTTAGAAGTGTTTTGCATGATTTTTGAAGTTAGAGCCTGAAATGCCAGAAAATGGCGTTTCAGCACATAACAGACTTGGTTCAGGCAATGCAAGCTGAAACTCGGCCCAAAATTAAAATTGCAGTCTGTGCATGAATAAAACCTATTTTGCAACACAGAGAAACAAATCTGAAGGTGTTAGAAGTGTTTTGCATGATTTTTGAAGTTAGAGCCTGAAATGTCAGAAAAAGGCTTTTCAGCACATAACAAACTTGGATCTGGCAATGCAAGCTGAAACTCGGTCCAAAATTAAAATTGCAGTCTGTGCATGAATAAAACCTATTTTGCAACACAGAGAAACATATCTGAAGGTGTTAGAAGTGTTTTGCATGATTTTTGAAGTTAGAGCCTGAAATGTCAGAAAACAGCGTTTCAACACTTAACAAACTTGGTTCTGGCAATGCAAGCTGAAACTCGGTCCAAAATTAAAATTGCAGTCTGTGCATGAATAAAACCTATTTTTCAACACAGAGAAACATATCTGAAGGTGTTAGAAGTGTTTTGCATGATTTTTGAAGTTAGAGCCTGAAATGTCAGAAAACAGCGTTTCAGCACTTAACAAACTTGGTTCTGGCAATGCAAGCTGAAACTCGGTCCAAAATTAAAATTGCAGTCTGTGCATGAATAAAACCTATTTTGCAACACAGAGAAACAAATCTGAAGGTGTTAGAAGTGTTTTGCATGATTTTTGAAGTTAGAGCCTGAAATGTCAGAAAAAGGCTTTTCAGCACATAACAAACTTGGATCTGGCAATGCAAGCTGAAACTCGGTCCAAAATTAAAATTGCAGTCTGTGCATGAATAAAACCTATTTTGCAACACAGAGAAACATATCTGAAGGTGTTAGAAGTGTTTTGCATGATTTTTGAAGTTAGAGCCTGAAATGTCAGAAAACAGCGTTTCAGCACATAACAAACTTGGTTCTGGTAATGCAAGCTGAAACTCGGCCAAAAATTAAAATTGCAGTCTGTGCATGAATAAAACCTATTTTGCAACACAGAGAAACATATCTGAAGGTGTTAGAAGTGTTTTGCATGATTTTTGAAGTTAGAGCCTGAAATGCCAGAAAATGGCGTTTCAGCACATAACAGACTTGGTTCAGGCAATGCAAGCTGAAACTCGGCCCAAAATTAAAATTGCAGTCTGTGCATGAATAAAACCTATTTTGCAACACAGAGAAACATATCTAAAGGTGTTAGAAGTGTTTTGCATGATTTTTGAAGTTAGAGCCTGAAATGTCAGAAAACGCCGTTTCAGCACATAACAAACTTGGTTCAGGCAATGCAAGCTGAAACTCGGCCCAAAATTAAAATTGCAGTCTGTGCATGAATAAAACCTATTTTTCAACACAGAGAAACATATCTGAAGGTGTTAGAAGTGTTTTGCATGATTTTTGAAGTTAGAGCCTGAAATGTCAGAAAACAGCGTTTCAGCACTTAACAAACTTGGTTCTGGCAATGCAAGCTGAAACTCGGTCCAAAATTAAAATTGCAGTCTGTGCATGAATAAAACCTATTTTGCAACACAGAGAAACAAATCTGAAGGTGTTAGAAGTGTTTTGCATGATTTTTGAAGTTAGAGCCTGAAATGTCAGAAAAAGGCTTTTCAGCACATAACAAACTTGGTTCTGGCAATGCAAGCTGAAACTCGGTCCAAAATTAAAATTGCAGTCTGTGCATGAATAAAACCTATTTTGCAACACAGAGAAACATATCTGAAGGTGTTAGAAGTGTTTTGCATGATTTTTGAAGTTAGAGCCTGAAATGTCAGAAAACAGCGTTTCAGCGCATAACAAACTTGGTTCTGGTAATGCAAGCTGAAACTCGGCCAAAAATTAAAATTGCAGTCTGTGCATGAATAAAACCTATTTTGCAACACAGAGAAACATATCTGAAGGTGTTAGAAGTGTTTTGCATGATTTTTGAAGTTAGAGCCTGAAATGTCAGAAAACAGCGTTTCAGCACATAACAAACTTGGTTCTGGTAATGCAAGCTGAAACTCGGCCAAAAATTAAAATTGCAGTCTGTGCATGAATAAAACCTATTTTTCAACACAGAGAAACATATCTGAAGGTGTTAGAAGTGTTTTGCATGATTTTTGAAGTTAGAGCCTGAAATGTCAGAAAACGGCGTTTCAGCACATAACAAACTTGGTTCAGGCAATGCAAGCTGAAACTCGGCCCAAAATTAAAATTGCAGTCTGTGCATGAATAAAACCTATTTTTCAACACAGAGAAACATATCTGAAGGTGTTAGAAGTGTTTTGCATGATTTTTGAAGTTAGAGCCTGAAATGTCAGAAAACAGCGTTTCAGCACTTAACAAACTTGGTTCTGGCAATGCAAGCTGAAACTCGGTCCAAAATTAAAATTGCAGTCTGTGCATGAATAAAACCTATTTTGCAACACAGAGAAACAAATCTGAAGGTGTTAGAAGTGTTTTGCATGATTTTTGAAGTTAGAGCCTGAAATGTCAGAAAAAGGCTTTTCAGCACATAACAAACTTGGTTCTGGCAATGCAAGCTGAAACTCGGTCCAAAATTAAAATTGCAGTCTGTGCATGAATAAAACCTATTTTGCAACACAGAGAAACATATCTGAAGGTGTTAGAAGTGTTTTGCATGATTTTTGAAGTTAGAGCCTGAAATGTCAGAAAACGGCGTTTCAGCACATAACAAACTCGGTTCAGGCAATGCAAGCTGTAACTCTGCCAAAAATTAAAATTGCAGTCTGTGCATGAATAAAACCTATTTTGCAACACAGAGAAACATATCTGAAGGTGTTAGAAGTGTTTTGCATGATTTTTGAAGTTAGAGCCTGAAATGTCAGAAAACAGCGTTTCAGCACATAACAAACTTGGTTCTGGTAATGCAAGCTGAAACTCGGTCCAAAATTAAAATTGCAGTCTGTGCATGAATAAAACCTATTTTGCAACACAGAGAAACATATCTGAAGGTGTTAGAAGTGTTTTGCATGATTTTTGAAGTTAGAGCCTGAAATGTCAGAAAACGGTGTTTTAGCACATAACAAACTTGGTTCAGGCAATGCAAGCTGAAACTCGGCCAAAAATTAAAATTGCAGTCTGTGCATGAATAAAACCTATTTTGCAACACAGAGAAACATATCTGAAGGTGTTAGAAGTGTTTTGCATGATTTTTGAAGTTAGAGCCTGAAATGTCAGAAAACGACGTTTTAGCACATAACAAACTTGGTTCAGGCAATGCAAGCTGAAACTCGGCCCAAAATTAAAATTGCAGTCTGTGCATGAATAAAACCTATTTTGCAACACAGAGAAACATATCTGAAGGTGTTAGAAGTGTTTTGCATGATTTTTGAAGTTAGAGCCTGAAATGTCAGAAAACAGCGTTTCAGCACATAACAAACTTGGTTCTGGTAATGCAAGCTGAAACTCGGCCAAAAATTAAAATTGCAGTCTGTGCATGAATAAAACCTATTTTGCAACACAGAGAAACATATCTGAAGGTGTTAGAAGTGTTTTGCATGATTTTTGAAGTTAGAGCCTGAAATGTCAGAAAACGGCGTTTCAGCACATAACAAACTCGGTTCAGGCAATGCAAGCTGAAACTCGGCCAAAAATTAAAATTGCAGTCTGTGCATGAATAAAACATATTTTTCAACACAGAGAAACATATCTGAAGGTGTTAGAAGTGTTTTGCATGATTTTTGAAGTTAGAGCCTGAAATGTCAGAAAACGGCGTTTCAGCACATAACAAACTCGGTTCAGGCAATGCAAGCTGAAACTCGGCCAAAAATTAAAATTGCAGTCTGTGCATGAATAAAACCTATTTTTCAACACAGAGAAACATATCTGAAGGTGTTAGAAGTGTTTTGCATGATTTTTGAAGTTAGAGCCTGAAATGTCAGAAAACAGCGTTTCAGCACTTAACAAACTTGGTTCTGGCAATGCAAGCTGAAACTCGGTCCAAAATTAAAATTGCAGTCTGTGCATGAATAAAACCTATTTTGCAACACAGAGAAACAAATCTGAAGGTGTTAGAAGTGTTTTGCATGATTTTTGAAGTTAGAGCCTGAAATGTCAGAAAAAGGCTTTTCAGCACATAACAAACTTGGTTCTGGCAATGCAAGCTGAAACTCGGTCCAAAATTAAAATTGCAGTCTGTGCATGAATAAAACCTATTTTGCAACACAGAGAAACATATCTGAAGGTGTTAGAAGTGTTTTGCATGATTTTTGAAGTTAGAGCCTGAAATGTCAGAAAACAGCGTTTCAGCGCATAACAAACTTGGTTCTGGTAATGCAAGCTGAAACTCGGCCAAAAATTAAAATTGCAGTCTGTGCATGAATAAAACCTATTTTGCAACACAGAGAAACATATCTGAAGGTGTTAGAAGTGTTTTGCATGATTTTTGAAGTTAGAGCCTGAAATGTCAGAAAACAGCGTTTCAGCACATAACAAACTTGGTTCTGGTAATGCAAGCTGAAACTCGGCCAAAAATTAAAATTGCAGTCTGTGCATGAATAAAACCTATTTTTCAACACAGAGAAACATATCTGAAGGTGTTAGAAGTGTTTTGCATGATTTTTGAAGTTAGAGCCTGAAATGTCAGAAAACGGCGTTTCAGCACATAACAAACTTGGTTCAGGCAATGCAAGCTGAAACTCGGCCCAAAATTAAAATTGCAGTCTGTGCATGAATAAAACCTATTTTTCAACACAGAGAAACATATCTGAAGGTGTTAGAAGTGTTTTGCATGATTTTTGAAGTTAGAGCCTGAAATGTCAGAAAACAGCGTTTCAGCACTTAACAAACTTGGTTCTGGCAATGCAAGCTGAAACTCGGTCCAAAATTAAAATTGCAGTCTGTGCATGAATAAAACCTATTTTGCAACACAGAGAAACAAATCTGAAGGTGTTAGAAGTGTTTTGTATGATTTTTGAAGTTAGAGCCTGAAATGTCAGAAAAAGGCTTTTCAGCACATAACAAACTTGGTTCTGGCAATGCAAGCTGAAACTCGGTCCAAAATTAAAATTGCAGTCTGTGCATGAATAAAACCTATTTTGCAACACAGAGAAACATATCTGAAGGTGTTAGAAGTGTTTTGCATGATTTTTGAAGTTAGAGCCTGAAATGTCAGAAAACGGCGTTTCAGCACATAACAAACTCGGTTCAGGCAATGCAAGCTGTAACTCGGCCAAAAATTAAAATTGCAGTCTGTGCATGAATAAAACCTATTTTGCAACACAGAGAAACATATCTGAAGGTGTTAGAAGTGTTTTGCATGATTTTTGAAGTTAGAGCCTGAAATGTCAGAAAACAGCGTTTCAGCACATAACAAACTTGGTTCTGGTAATGCAAGCTGAAACTCGGCCAAAAATTAAAATTGCAGTCTGTGCATGAATAAAACCTATTTTGCAACACAGAGAAACATATCTGAAGGTGTTAGAAGTGTTTTGCATGATTTTTGAAGTTAGAGCCTGAAATGTCAGAAAACAGCGTTTCAACACTTAACAAACTTGGTTCTGGCAATGCAAGCTGAAACTCGGTCCAAAATTAAAATTGCAGTCTGTGCATGAATAAAACCTATTTTGCAACACAGAGAAACATATCTGAAGGTGTTAGAAGTGGTTTGCATGATTTTTGAAGTTAGAGCCTGAAATGTCAGAAAACGCCGTTTCAGCACATAACAAACTTGGTTCAGGCAATGCAAGCTGAAACTCGGTCCAAAATTAAAATTGCAGTCTGTGCATGAATAAAACCTATTTTGCAACACAGAGAAACATATCTGAAGGTGTTAGAAGTGTTTTGCATGATTTTTGAAGTTAGAGCCTGAAATGTCAGAAAACAGCGTTTCAGCACATAACAAACTTGGTTCTGGTAATGCAAGCTGAAACTCGGCCAAAAATTAAAATTGCAGTCTGTGCATGAATAAAACCTATTTTGCAACACAGAGAAACATATCTGAAGGTGTTAGAAGTGGTTTGCATGATTTTTGAAGTTAGAGCCTGAAATGTCAGAAAACGCCGTTTCAGCACATAACAAACTTGGTTCAGGCAATGCAAGCTGAAACTCGGCCCAAAATTAAAATTGCAGTCTGTGCATGAATAAAACCTATTTTTCAACACAGAGAAACATATCTGAAGGTGTTAGAAGTGTTTTGCATGATTTTTGAAGTTAGAGCCTGAAATGTCAGAAAACAGCGTTTCAGCACATAACAAACTTGGTTCTGGTAATGCAAGCTGAAACTCGGCCAAAAATTAAAATTGCAGTCTGTGCATGAATAAAACCTATTTTGCAACACAGAGAAACATATCTGAAGGTGTTAGAAGTGTTTTGCATGATTTTTGAAGTTAGAGCCTGAAATGCCAGAAAATGGCGTTTCAGCACATAACAGACTTGGTTCAGGCAATGCAAGCTGAAACTCGGCCCAAAATTAAAATTGCAGTCTGTGCATGAATAAAACCTATTGTGCAACACAGAGAAACATATCTAAAGGTGTTAGAAGTGTTTTGCATGATTTTTGAAGTTAGAGCCTGAAATGTCAGAAAACGCCGTTTCAGCACATAACAAACTTGGTTCAGGCAATGCAAGCTGAAACTCGGCCCAAAATTAAAATTGCAGTCTGTGCATGAATAAAACCTATTTTTCAACACAGAGAAACATATCTGAAGGTGTTAGAAGTGTTTTGCATGATTTTTGAAGTTAGAGCCTGAAATGTCAGAAAACAGCGTTTCAGCACTTAACAAACTTGGTTCTGGCAATGCAAGCTGAAACTCGGTCCAAAATTAAAATTGCAGTCTGTGCATGAATAAAACCTATTTTGCAACACAGAGAAACAAATCTGAAGGTGTTAGAAGTGTTTTGCATGATTTTTGAAGTTAGAGCCTGAAATGTCAGAAAAAGGCTTTTCAGCACATAACAAACTTGGTTCTGGCAATGCAAGCTGAAACTCGGTCCAAAATTAAAATTGCAGTCTGTGCATGAATAAAACCTATTTTGCAACACAGAGAAACATATCTGAAGGTGTTAGAAGTGTTTTGCATGATTTTTGAAGTTAGAGCCTGAAATGTCAGAAAACAGCGTTTCAGCGCATAACAAACTTGGTTCTGGTAATGCAAGCTGAAACTCGGCCAAAAATTAAAATTGCAGTCTGTGCATGAATAAAACCTATTTTGCAACACAGAGAAACATATCTGAAGGTGTTAGAAGTGTTTTGCATGATTTTTGAAGTTAGAGCCTGAAATGTCAGAAAACAGCGTTTCAGCACATAACAAACTTGGTTCTGGTAATGCAAGCTGAAACTCGGCCAAAAATTAAAATTGCAGTCTGTGCATGAATAAAACCTATTTTTCAACACAGAGAAACATATCTGAAGGTGTTAGAAGTGTTTTGCATGATTTTTGAAGTTAGAGCCTGAAATGTCAGAAAACGGCGTTTCAGCACATAACAAACTTGGTTCAGGCAATGCAAGCTGAAACTCGGCCCAAAATTAAAATTGCAGTCTGTGCATGAATAAAACCTATTTTTCAACACAGAGAAACATATCTGAAGGTGTTAGAAGTGTTTTGCATGATTTTTGAAGTTAGAGCCTGAAATGTCAGAAAACAGCGTTTCAGCACTTAACAAACTTGGTTCTGGCAATGCAAGCTGAAACTCGGTCCAAAATTAAAATTGCAGTCTGTGCATGAATAAAACCTATTTTGCAACACAGAGAAACAAATCTGAAGGTGTTAGAAGTGTTTTGCATGATTTTTGAAGTTAGAGCCTGAAATGTCAGAAAAAGGCTTTTCAGCACATAACAAACTTGGTTCTGGCAATGCAAGCTGAAACTCGGTCCAAAATTAAAATTGCAGTCTGTGCATGAATAAAACCTATTTTGCAACACAGAGAAACATATCTGAAGGTGTTAGAAGTGTTTTGCATGATTTTTGAAGTTAGAGCCTGAAATGTCAGAAAACGGCGTTTCAGCACATAACAAACTCGGTTCAGGCAATGCAAGCTGTAACTCTGCCAAAAATTAAAATTGCAGTCTGTGCATGAATAAAACCTATTTTGCAACACAGAGAAACATATCTGAAGGTGTTAGAAGTGTTTTGCATGATTTTTGAAGTTAGAGCCTGAAATGTCAGAAAACAGCGTTTCAGCACATAACAAACTTGGTTCTGGTAATGCAAGCTGAAACTCGGTCCAAAATTAAAATTGCAGTCTGTGCATGAATAAAACCTATTTTGCAACACAGAGAAACATATCTGAAGGTGTTAGAAGTGTTTTGCATGATTTTTGAAGTTAGAGCCTGAAATGTCAGAAAACGGTGTTTTAGCACATAACAAACTTGGTTCAGGCAATGCAAGCTGAAACTCGGCCAAAAATTAAAATTGCAGTCTGTGCATGAATAAAACCTATTTTGCAACACAGAGAAACATATCTGAAGGTGTTAGAAGTGTTTTGCATGATTTTTGAAGTTAGAGCCTGAAATGTCAGAAAACGACGTTTTAGCACATAACAAACTTGGTTCAGGCAATGCAAGCTGAAACTCGGCCCAAAATTAAAATTGCAGTCTGTGCATGAATAAAACCTATTTTGCAACACAGAGAAACATATCTGAAGGTGTTAGAAGTGTTTTGCATGATTTTTGAAGTTAGAGCCTGAAATGTCAGAAAACAGCGTTTCAGCACATAACAAACTTGGTTCTGGTAATGCAAGCTGAAACTCGGCCAAAAATTAAAATTGCAGTCTGTGCATGAATAAAACCTATTTTGCAACACAGAGAAACATATCTGAAGGTGTTAGAAGTGTTTTGCATGATTTTTGAAGTTAGAGCCTGAAATGTCAGAAAACGGCGTTTCAGCACATAACAAACTCGGTTCAGGCAATGCAAGCTGAAACTCGGCCAAAAATTAAAATTGCAGTCTGTGCATGAATAAAACATATTTTTCAACACAGAGAAACATATCTGAAGGTGTTAGAAGTGTTTTGCATGATTTTTGAAGTTAGAGCCTGAAATGTCAGAAAACGGCGTTTCAGCACATAACAAACTCGGTTCAGGCAATGCAAGCTGAAACTCGGCCAAAAATTAAAATTGCAGTCTGTGCATGAATAAAACCTATTTTTCAACACAGAGAAACATATCTGAAGGTGTTAGAAGTGTTTTGCATGATTTTTGAAGTTAGAGCCTGAAATGTCAGAAAACAGCGTTTCAGCACATAACAAAATTGGTTCTGGTAATGCAAGCTGAAACTCGGCCAAAAATTAAAATTGCAGTCTGTGCATGAATAAAACCTATTTTGCAACACAGAGAAACATATCTGAAGGTGTTAGAAGTGTTTTGCATGATTTTTGAAGTTAGAGCCTGAAATGTCAGAAAACAGCGTTTCAGCACATAACAAACTTGGTTCTGGTAATGCAAGCTGAAACTCGGCCAAAAATTAAAATTGCAGTCTGTGCATGAATAAAACCTATTTTGCAACACAGAGAAACATATCTGAAGGTGTTAGAAGTGTTTTGCATGATTTTTGAAGTTAGAGCCTGAAATGTCAGAAAACAGCGTTTCAACACTTAACAAACTTGGTTCTGGCAATGCAAGCTGAAACTCGGTCCAAAATTAAAATTGCAGTCTGTGCATGAATAAAACCTATTTTTCAACACAGAGAAACATATCTGAAGGTGTTAGAAGTGTTTTGCATGATTTTTGAAGTTAGAGCCTGAAATGTCAGAAAACAGCGTTTCAGCACTTAACAAACTTGGTTCTGGCAATGCAAGCTGAAACTCGGTCCAAAATTAAAATTGCAGTCTGTGCATGAATAAAACCTATTTTGCAACACAGAGAAACAAATCTGAAGGTGTTAGAAGTGTTTTGCATGATTTTTGAAGTTAGAGCCTGAAATGTCAGAAAAAGGCTTTTCAGCACATAACAAACTTGGATCTGGCAATGCAAGCTGAAACTCGGTCCAAAATTAAAATTGCAGTCTGTGCATGAATAAAACCTATTTTGCAACACAGAGAAACATATCTGAAGGTGTTAGAAGTGTTTTGCATGATTTTTGAAGTTAGAGCCTGAAATGTCAGAAAACAGCGTTTCAGCACATAACAAACTTGGTTCTGGTAATGCAAGCTGAAACTCGGCCAAAAATTAAAATTGCAGTCTGTGCATGAATAAAACCTATTTTGCAACACAGAGAAACATATCTGAAGGTGTTAGAAGTGTTTTGCATGATTTTTGAAGTTAGAGCCTGAAATGCCAGAAAATGGCGTTTCAGCACATAACAGACTTGGTTCAGGCAATGCAAGCTGAAACTCGGCCCAAAATTAAAATTGCAGTCTGTGCATGAATAAAACCTATTTTGCAACACAGAGAAACATATCTAAAGGTGTTAGAAGTGTTTTGCATGATTTTTGAAGTTAGAGCCTGAAATGTCAGAAAACGCCGTTTCAGCACATAACAAACTTGGTTCAGGCAATGCAAGCTGAAACTCGGCCCAAAATTAAAATTGCAGTCTGTGCATGAATAAAACCTATTTTTCAACACAGAGAAACATATCTGAAGGTGTTAGAAGTGTTTTGCATGATTTTTGAAGTTAGAGCCTGAAATGTCAGAAAACAGCGTTTCAGCACTTAACAAACTTGGTTCTGGCAATGCAAGCTGAAACTCGGTCCAAAATTAAAATTGCAGTCTGTGCATGAATAAAACCTATTTTGCAACACAGAGAAACAAATCTGAAGGTGTTAGAAGTGTTTTGCATGATTTTTGAAGTTAGAGCCTGAAATGTCAGAAAACAGCGTTTCAGCACATAACAAACTTGGTTCTGGTAATGCAAGCTGAAACTCGGCCAAAAATTAAAATTGCAGTCTGTGCATGAATAAAACCTATTTTTCAACACAGAGAAACATATCTGAAGGTGTTAAAAGTGTTTTGCATGATTTTTGAAGTTAGAGCCTGAAATGTCAGAAAACGACGTTTTAGCACATAACAAACTTGGTTCAGGCAATGCAAGCTGAAACTCGGCCCAAAATTAAAATTGCAGTCTGTGCATGAATAAAACCTATTTTTCAACACAAAGAAACATATCTGAAGGTGTTAGAAGTGTTTTGCATGATTTTTGAAATTAGAGCCTGAAATGTCAGAAAACAGCGTTTCAGCACATAACAAACTTGGTTCTGGTAATGAAAGCTGAAACTCGGCCAAAAATTAAAATTGCAGTCTGTGCATGAATAAAACCTATTTTTCAACACAGAGAAACATATCTGAAGGTGTTAGAAGTGTTTTGCATGATTTTTGAAGTTAGAGCCTGAAATGTCAGAAAACGGCGTTTCAGCACATAACAAACTCGGTTCAGGCAATGCAAGCTGAAACTCGGCCAAAAATTAAAATTGCAGTCTGTGCATGAATAAAACCTATTTTTCAACACAGAGAAACATATCTGAAGGTGTTAGAAGTGTTTTGCATGATTTTTGAAGTTAGAGCCTGAAATGTCAGAAAACGGCGTTTCAGCACATAACAAACTAGGTTCAGGCAATGCAAGCTGAAACTCGGCCCAAAATTAAAATTGCAGTCTGTGCATGAATAAAACCTATTTTGCAACACAGAGAAACATATCTGAAGGTGTTAGAAGTGTTTTGCATGATTTTTGAAGTTAGAGCCTGAAATGTCAGAAAACGCCGTTTCAGCACATAACAAACTTGGTTCAGGTAATGCAAGCTGAAACTCGGCCCAAAATTAAAATTGCAGTCTGTGCATGAATAAAACCTATTTTTCAACACAGAGAAACATATCTGAAGGTGTTAGAAGTGTTTTGCATGATTTTTGAAGTTAGAGCCTGAAATGTCAGAAAACAGCGTTTCAGCACTTAACAAACTTGGTTCTGGCAATGCAAGCTGAAACTCGGTCCAAAATTAAAATTGCAGTCTGTGCATGAATAAAACCTATTTTGCAACACAGAGAAACAAATCTGAAGGTGTTAGAAGTGTTTTGCATGATTTTTGAAGTTAGAGCCTGAAATGTCAGAAAAAGGCTTTTCAGCACATAACAAACTTGGTTCTGGCAATGCAAGCTGAAACTCGGTCCAAAATTAAAATTGCAGTCTGTGCATGAATAAAACCTATTTTGCAACACAGAGAAACATATCTGAAGGTGTTAGAAGTGTTTTGCATGATTTTTGAAGTTAGAGCCTGAAATGTCAGAAAACAGCGTTTCAGCACATAACAAACTTGGTTCTGGTAATGCAAGCTGAAACTCGGCCAAAAATTAAAATTGCAGTCTGTGCATGAATAAAACCTATTTTGCAACACAGAGAAACATATCTGAAGGTGTTAGAAGTGTTTTGCATGATTTTTGAAGTTAGAGCCTGAAATGTCAGAAAACGACTTTTTAGCACATAACAAACTTGGTTCAGGCAATGCAAGCTGAAACTCGGCCCAAAATTAAAATTGCAGTCTGTGCATGAATAAAACCTATTTTGCAACACAGAGAAACATATCTGAAGGTGTTAGAAGTGTTTTGCATGATTTTTGAAGTTAGAGCCTGAAATGTTAGAAAACGGCGTTTCAGCACTTAACAAACTTGGTTCTGGCAATGCAAGCTGAAACTCGGCCAAAAATTTAAATTGCAGTCTGTGCATGAATAAAACCTATTTTGCAACACAGAGAAACATATCTGAAGGTGTTAGAAGTGTTTTGCATGATTTTTGAAGTTAGAGCCTGAAATGTCAGAAAACGGCATTTCAGCACATAACAAACTCGGTTCAGGCAATGCAAGCTGAAACTCGGCCAAAAATTAAAATTGCAGTCTGTGCATGAATAAAACCTATTTTTCAACACAGAGAAACATATCTGAAGGTGTTAGAAGTGTTTTGCATGATTTTTGAAGTTAGAGCCTGAAATGTCAGAAAACGGCGTTTCAGCACATAACAAACTCGGTTCAGGCAATGCAAGCTGAAACTCGGCCCAAAATTAAAATTGCAGTCTGTGCATGAATAAAACCTATTTTGCAACACAGAGAAACATATCTTAAGGTGTTAGAAGTGTTTTGCATGATTTTTGAAGTTAGAGCCTGAAATGTCAGAAAACGCCGTTTCAGCACATAACAAACTTGGTTCAGGCAATGCAAGCTGAAACTCGGCCCAAAATTAAAATTGCAGTCTGTGCATGAATAAAACCTATTTTTCAACACAGAGAAACATATCTGAAGGTGTTAGAAGTGTTTTGCATGATTTTTGAAGTTAGAGCCTGAAATGTCAGAAAACAGCGTTTCAGCACTTAACAAACTTGGTTCTGGCAATGCAAGCTGAAACTCGGTCCAAAATTAAAATTGCAGTCTGTGCATGAATAAAACCTATTTTGCAACACAGAGAAACAAATCTGAAGGTGTTAGAAGTGTTTTGCATGATTTTTGAAGTTAGAGCCTGGAAATGTCAGAAAAAGGCTTTTCAGCACATAACAAACTTGGTTCTGGCAATGCAAGCTAAAACTCGGTCCAAAATTAAAATTGCAGTCTGTGCATGAATAAAACCTATTTTGCAACACAGAGAAACATATCTGAAGGTGTTAGAAGTGTTTTGCATGATTTTTGAAGTTAGAGCCTGAAATGTCAGAAAACGGCGTTTCAGCACATAACAAACTCGGTTCAGGCAATGCAAGCTGAAACTCGGCCCAAAATTAAAATTGCAGTCTGTGCATGAATAAAACCTATTTTGCAACACAGAGAAACAAATCTGAAGGTGTTAGAAGTGTTTTGCATGATTTTTGAAGTTAGAGCCTGAAATGTCAGAAAAAGGCTTTTCAGCACATAACAAACTTGGTTCTCGCAATGCAAGCTGAAACTCGGTCCAAAATTAAAATTGCAGTCTGTGCATGAATAAAACCTATTTTGCAACACAGAGAAACATATCTGAAGGTGTTAGAAGTGTTTTGCATGATTTTTGAAGTTAGAGCCTGAAATGTCAGAAAACGGCGTTTCAGCACATAACAAACTCGGTTCAGGCAATGCAAGCTGAAACTCGGCCAAAAATTAAAATTGCAGTCTGTGCATGAATAAAACCTATTTTGCAACACAGAGAAACATATCTGAAGGTGTTAGAAGTGGTTTGCATGATTTTTGAAGTTAGAGCCTGAAATGTCAGAAAACGCCGTTTCAGCACATAACAAACTTGGTTCAGGCAATGCAAGCTGAAACTCGGCCCAAAATTAAAATTGCAGTCTGTGCATGAATAAAACCTATTTTTCAACACAGAGAAACATATCTGAAGGTGTTAGAAGTGTTTTGCATGATTTTTGAAGTTAGAGCCTGAAATGTCAGAAAACAGCGTTTCAGCACATAACAAACTTGGTTCTGGTAATGCAAGCTGAAACTCGTCCAAAAATTAAAATTGCAGTCTGTGCATGAATAAAACCTATTTTGCAACACAGAGAAACATATCTGAAGGTGTTAGAAGTGTTTTGCATGATTTTTGAAGTTAGAGCCTGAAATGCCAGAAAATGGCGTTTCAGCACATAACAGACTTGGTTCAGGCAATGCAAGCTGAAACTCGGCCCAAAATTAAAATTGCAGTCTGTGCATGAATAAAACCTATTGTGCAACACAGAGAAACATATCTAAAGGTGTTAGAAGTGTTTTGCATGATTTTTGAAGTTAGAGCCTGAAATGTCAGAAAACGCCGTTTCAGCACATAACAAACTTGGTTCAGGCAATGCAAGCTGAAACTCGGCCCAAAATTAAAATTGCAGTCTGTGCATGAATAAAACCTATTTTTCAACACAGAGAAACATATCTGAAGGTGTTAGAAGTGTTTTGCATGATTTTTGAAGTTAGAGCCTGAAATGTCAGAAAACAGCGTTTCAGCACTTAACAAACTTGGTTCTGGCAATGCAAGCTGAAACTCGGTCCAAAATTAAAATTGCAGTCTGTGCATGAATAAAACCTATTTTGCAACACAGAGAAACAAATCTGAAGGTGTTAGAAGTGTTTTGCATGATTTTTGAAGTTAGAGCCTGAAATGTCAGAAAAAGGCTTTTCAGCACATAACAAACTTGGTTCTGGCAATGCAAGCTGAAACTCGGTCCAAAATTAAAATTGCAGTCTGTGCATGAATAAAACCTATTTTGCAACACAGAGAAACATATCTGAAGGTGTTAGAAGTGTTTTGCATGATTTTTGAAGTTAGAGCCTGAAATGTCAGAAAACAGCGTTTCAGCGCATAACAAACTTGGTTCTGGTAATGCAAGCTGAAACTCGGCCAAAAATTAAAATTGCAGTCTGTGCATGAATAAAACCTATTTTGCAACACAGAGAAACATATCTGAAGGTGTTAGAAGTGTTTTGCATGATTTTTGAAGTTAGAGCCTGAAATGTCAGAAAACAGCGTTTCAGCACATAACAAACTTGGTTCTGGTAATGCAAGCTGAAACTCGGCCAAAAATTAAAATTGCAGTCTGTGCATGAATAAAACCTATTTTTCAACACAGAGAAACATATCTGAAGGTGTTAGAAGTGTTTTGCATGATTTTTGAAGTTAGAGCCTGAAATGTCAGAAAACGGCGTTTCAGCACATAACAAACTTGGTTCAGGCAATGCAAGCTGAAACTCGGCCCAAAATTAAAATTGCAGTCTGTGCATGAATAAAACCTATTTTTCAACACAGAGAAACATATCTGAAGGTGTTAGAAGTGTTTTGCATGATTTTTGAAGTTAGAGCCTGAAATGTCAGAAAACAGCGTTTCAGCACTTAACAAACTTGGTTCTGGCAATGCAAGCTGAAACTCGGTCCAAAATTAAAATTGCAGTCTGTGCATGAATAAAACCTATTTTGCAACACAGAGAAACAAATCTGAAGGTGTTAGAAGTGTTTTGCATGATTTTTGAAGTTAGAGCCTGAAATGTCAGAAAAAGGCTTTTCAGCACATAACAAACTTGGTTCTGGCAATGCAAGCTGAAACTCGGTCCAAAATTAAAATTGCAGTCTGTGCATGAATAAAACCTATTTTGCAACACAGAGAAACATATCTGAAGGTGTTAGAAGTGTTTTGCATGATTTTTGAAGTTAGAGCCTGAAATGTCAGAAAACGGCGTTTCAGCACATAACAAACTCGGTTCAGGCAATGCAAGCTGTAACTCGGCCAAAAATTAAAATTGCAGTCTGTGCATGAATAAAACCTATTTTGCAACACAGAGAAACATATCTGAAGGTGTTAGAAGTGTTTTGCATGATTTTTGAAGTTAGAGCCTGAAATGTCAGAAAACAGCGTTTCAGCACATAACAAACTTGGTTCTGGTAATGCAAGCTGAAACTCGGCCAAAAATTAAAATTGCAGTCTGTGCATGAATAAAACCTATTTTTCAACACAGAGAAACATATCTGAAGGTGTTAAAAGTGTTTTGCATGATTTTTGAAGTTAGAGCCTGAAATGTCAGAAAACGACGTTTTAGCACATAACAAACTTGGTTCAGGCAATGCAAGCTGAAACTCGGCCCAAAATTAAAATTGCAGTCTGTGCATGAATAAAACCTATTTTTCAACACAAAGAAACATATCTGAAGGTGTTAGAAGTGTTTTGCATGATTTTTGAAATTAGAGCCTGAAATGTCAGAAAACAGCGTTTCAGCACATAACAAACTTGGTTCTGGTAATGAAAGCTGAAACTCGGCCAAAAATTAAAATTGCAGTCTGTGCATGAATAAAACCTATTTTTCAACACAGAGAAACATATCTGAAGGTGTTAGAAGTGTTTTGCATGATTTTTGAAGTTAGAGCCTGAAATGTCAGAAAACGGCGTTTCAGCACATAACAAACTCGGTTCAGGCAATGCAAGCTGAAACTCGGCCAAAAATTAAAATTGCAGTCTGTGCATGAATAAAACCTATTTTTCAACACAGAGAAACATATCTGAAGGTGTTAGAAGTGTTTTGCATGATTTTTGAAGTTAGAGCCTGAAATGTCAGAAAACAGCGTTTCAGCACTTAACAAACTTGGTTCTGGCAATGCAAGCTGAAACTCGGTCCAAAATTAAAATTGCAGTCTGTGCATGAATAAAACCTATTTTGCAACACAGAGAAACAAATCTGAAGGTGTTAGAAGTGTTTTGCATGATTTTTGAAGTTAGAGCCTGAAATGTCAGAAAAAGGCTTTTCAGCACATAACAAACTTGGTTCTGGCAATGCAAGCTGAAACTCGGTCCAAAATTAAAATTGCAGTCTGTGCATGAATAAAACCTATTTTGCAACACAGAGAAACATATCTGAAGGTGTTAGAAGTGTTTTGCATGATTTTTGAAGTTAGAGCCTGAAATGTCAGAAAACAGCGTTTCAGCACATAACAAACTTGGTTCTGGTAATGCAAGCTGAAACTCGGCCAAAAATTAAAATTGCAGTCTGTGCATGAATAAAACCTATTTTGCAACACAGAGAAACATATCTGAAGGTGTTAGAAGTGTTTTGCATGATTTTTGAAGTTAGAGCCTGAAATGTCAGAAAACGACGTTTTAGCACATAACAAACTTGGTTCAGGCAATGCAAGCTGAAACTCGGCCCAAAATTAAAATTGCAGTCTGTGCATGAATAAAACCTATTTTGCAACACAGAGAAACATATCTGAAGGTGTTAGAAGTGTTTTGCATGATTTTTGAAGTTAGAGCCTGAAATGTTAGAAAACGGCGTTTCAGCACTTAACAAACTTGGTTCTGGCAATGCAAGCTGAAACTCGGCCAAAAATTTAAATTGCAGTCTGTGCATGAATAAAACCTATTTTGCAACACAGAGAAACATATCTGAAGGTGTTAGAAGTGTTTTGCATGATTTTTGAAGTTAGAGCCTGAAATGTCAGAAAACGGCATTTCAGCACATAACAAACTCGGTTCAGGCAATGCAAGCTGAAACTCGGCCAAAAATTAAAATTGCAGTCTGTGCATGAATAAAACCTATTTTTCAACACAGAGAAACATATCTGAAGGTGTTAGAAGTGTTTTGCATGATTTTTGAAGTTAGAGCCTGAAATGTCAGAAAACGGCGTTTCAGCACATAACAAACTCGGTTCAGGCAATGCAAGCTGAAACTCGGCCCAAAATTAAAATTGCAGTCTGTGCATGAATAAAACCTATTTTGCAACACAGAGAAACATATCTTAAGGTGTTAGAAGTGTTTTGCATGATTTTTGAAGTTAGAGCCTGAAATGTCAGAAAACGCCGTTTCAGCACATAACAAACTTGGTTCAGGCAATGCAAGCTGAAACTCGGCCCAAAATTAAAATTGCAGTCTGTGCATGAATAAAACCTATTTTTCAACACAGAGAAACATATCTGAAGGTGTTAGAAGTGTTTTGCATGATTTTTGAAGTTAGAGCCTGAAATGTCAGAAAACAGCGTTTCAGCACTTAACAAACTTGGTTCTGGCAATGCAAGCTGAAACTCGGTCCAAAATTAAAATTGCAGTCTGTGCATGAATAAAACCTATTTTGCAACACAGAGAAACAAATCTGAAGGTGTTAGAAGTGTTTTGCATGATTTTTGAAGTTAGAGCCTGGAAATGTCAGAAAAAGGCTTTTCAGCACATAACAAACTTGGTTCTGGCAATGCAAGCTAAAACTCGGTCCAAAATTAAAATTGCAGTCTGTGCATGAATAAAACCTATTTTGCAACACAGAGAAACATATCTGAAGGTGTTAGAAGTGTTTTGCATGATTTTTGAAGTTAGAGCCTGAAATGTCAGAAAACGCCGTTTCAGCACATAACAAACTTGGTTCAGGCAATGCAAGCTGAAACTCGGCCCAAAATTAAAATTGCAGTCTGTGCATGAATAAAACCTATTTTTCAACACAGAGAAACATATCTGAAGGTGTTAGAAGTGTTTTGCATGATTTTTGAAGTTAGAGCCTGAAATGTCAGAAAACAGCGTTTCAGCACATAACAAACTTGGTTCTGGTAATGCAAGCTGAAACTCGGCCAAAAATTAAAATTGCAGTCTGTGCATGAATAAAACCTATTTTGCAACACAGAGAAACATATCTGAAGGTGTTAGAAGTGTTTTGCATGATTTTTGAAGTTAGAGCCTGAAATGCCAGAAAATGGCGTTTCAGCACATAACAGACTTGGTTCAGGCAATGCAAGCTGAAACTCGGCCCAAAATTAAAATTGCAGTCTGTGCATGAATAAAACCTATTGTGCAACACAGAGAAACATATCTAAAGGTGTTAGAAGTGTTTTGCATGATTTTTGAAGTTAGAGCCTGAAATGTCAGAAAACGCCGTTTCAGCACATAACAAACTTGGTTCAGGCAATGCAAGCTGAAACTCGGCCCAAAATTAAAATTGCAGTCTGTGCATGAATAAAACCTATTTTTCAACACAGAGAAACATATCTGAAGGTGTTAGAAGTGTTTTGCATGATTTTTGAAGTTAGAGCCTGAAATGTCAGAAAACAGCGTTTCAGCACTTAACAAACTTGGTTCTGGCAATGCAAGCTGAAACTCGGTCCAAAATTAAAATTGCAGTCTGTGCATGAATAAAACCTATTTTGCAACACAGAGAAACAAATCTGAAGGTGTTAGAAGTGTTTTGCATGATTTTTGAAGTTAGAGCCTGAAATGTCAGAAAAAGGCTTTTCAGCACATAACAAACTTGGTTCTGGCAATGCAAGCTGAAACTCGGTCCAAAATTAAAATTGCAGTCTGTGCATGAATAAAACCTATTTTGCAACACAGAGAAACATATCTGAAGGTGTTAGAAGTGTTTTGCATGATTTTTGAAGTTAGAGCCTGAAATGTCAGAAAACAGCGTTTCAGCGCATAACAAACTTGGTTCTGGTAATGCAAGCTGAAACTCGGCCAAAAATTAAAATTGCAGTCTGTGCATGAATAAAACCTATTTTGCAACACAGAGAAACATATCTGAAGGTGTTAGAAGTGTTTTGCATGATTTTTGAAGTTAGAGCCTGAAATGTCAGAAAACAGCGTTTCAGCACATAACAAACTTGGTTCTGGTAATGCAAGCTGAAACTCGGCCAAAAATTAAAATTGCAGTCTGTGCATGAATAAAACCTATTTTTCAACACAGAGAAACATATCTGAAGGTGTTAGAAGTGTTTTGCATGATTTTTGAAGTTAGAGCCTGAAATGTCAGAAAACGGCGTTTCAGCACATAACAAACTTGGTTCAGGCAATGCAAGCTGAAACTCGGCCCAAAATTAAAATTGCAGTCTGTGCATGAATAAAACCTATTTTTCAACACAGAGAAACATATCTGAAGGTGTTAGAAGTGTTTTGCATGATTTTTGAAGTTAGAGCCTGAAATGTCAGAAAACAGCGTTTCAGCACTTAACAAACTTGGTTCTGGCAATGCAAGCTGAAACTCGGTCCAAAATTAAAATTGCAGTCTGTGCATGAATAAAACCTATTTTGCAACACAGAGAAACAAATCTGAAGGTGTTAGAAGTGTTTTGCATGATTTTTGAAGTTAGAGCCTGAAATGTCAGAAAAAGGCTTTTCAGCACATAACAAACTTGGTTCTGGCAATGCAAGCTGAAACTCGGTCCAAAATTAAAATTGCAGTCTGTGCATGAATAAAACCTATTTTGCAACACAGAGAAACATATCTGAAGGTGTTAGAAGTGTTTTGCATGATTTTTGAAGTTAGAGCCTGAAATGTCAGAAAACGGCGTTTCAGCACATAACAAACTCGGTTCAGGCAATGCAAGCTGTAACTCGGCCAAAAATTAAAATTGCAGTCTGTGCATGAATAAAACCTATTTTGCAACACAGAGAAACATATCTGAAGGTGTTAGAAGTGTTTTGCATGATTTTTGAAGTTAGAGCCTGAAATGTCAGAAAACAGCGTTTCAGCACATAACAAACTTGGTTCTGGTAATGCAAGCTGAAACTCGGTCCAAAATTAAAATTGCAGTCTGTGCATGAATAAAACCTATTTTGCAACACAGAGAAACATATCTGAAGGTGTTAGAAGTGTTTTGCATGATTTTTGAAGTTAGAGCCTGAAATGTCAGAAAACGGTGTTTTAGCACATAACAAACTTGGTTCAGGCAATGCAAGCTGAAACTCGGCCAAAAATTAAAATTGCAGTCTGTGCATGAATAAAACCTATTTTGCAACACAGAGAAACATATCTGAAGGTGTTAGAAGTGTTTTGCATGATTTTTGAAGTTAGAGCCTGAAATGTCAGAAAACGACGTTTTAGCACATAACAAACTTGGTTCAGGCAATGCAAGCTGAAACTCGGCCCAAAATTAAAATTGCAGTCTGTGCATGAATAAAACCTATTTTGCAACACAGAGAAACATATCTGAAGGTGTTAGAAGTGTTTTGCATGATTTTTGAAGTTAGAGCCTGAAATGTCAGAAAACAGCGTTTCAGCACATAACAAACTTGGTTCTGGTAATGCAAGCTGAAACTCGGCCAAAAATTAAAATTGCAGTCTGTGCATGAATAAAACCTATTTTGCAACACAGAGAAACATATCTGAAGGTGTTAGAAGTGTTTTGCATGATTTTTGAAGTTAGAGCCTGAAATGTCAGAAAACGGCGTTTCAGCACATAACAAACTCGGTTCAGGCAATGCAAGCTGAAACTCGGCCAAAAATTAAAATTGCAGTCTGTGCATGAATAAAACATATTTTTCAACACAGAGAAACATATCTGAAGGTGTTAGAAGTGTTTTGCATGATTTTTGAAGTTAGAGCCTGAAATGTCAGAAAACGGCGTTTCAGCACATAACAAACTCGGTTCAGGCAATGCAAGCTGAAACTCGGCCAAAAATTAAAATTGCAGTCTGTGCATGAATAAAACCTATTTTGCAACACAGAGAAACATATCTGAAGGTGTTAGAAGTGTTTTGCATGATTTTTGAAGTTAGAGCCTGAAATGTCAGAAAACAGCGTTTCAGCACATAACAAAATTGGTTCTGGTAATGCAAGCTGAAACTCAGCCAAAAATTAAAATTGCAGTCTGTGCATGAATAAAACCTATTTTGCAACACAGAGAAACATATCTGAAGGTGTTAGAAGTGTTTTGCATGATTTTTGAAGTTAGAGCCTGAAATGTCAGAAAACAGCGTTTCAGCACATAACAAACTTGGTTCTGGTAATGCAAGCTGAAACTCGGCCAAAAATTAAAATTGCAGTCTGTGCATGAATAAAACCTATTTTGCAACACAGAGAAACATATCTGAAGGTGTTAGAAGTGTTTTGCATGATTTTTGAAGTTAGAGCCTGAAATGTCAGAAAACAGCGTTTCAACACTTAACAAACTTGGTTCTGGCAATGCAAGCTGAAACTCGGTCCAAAATTAAAATTGCAGTCTGTGCATGAATAAAACCTATTTTGCAACACAGAGAAACATATCTGAAGGTGTTAGAAGTGGTTTGCATGATTTTTGAAGTTAGAGCCTGAAATGTCAGAAAACGCCGTTTCAGCACATAACAAACTTGGTTCAGGCAATGCAAGCTGAAACTCGGCCCAAAATTAAAATTGCAGTCTCTGCATGAATAAAACCTATTTTTCAACACAGAGAAACATATCTGAAGGTGTTAGAAGTGTTTTGCATGATTTTTGAAGTTAGAGCCTGAAATGTCAGAAAACAGCGTTTCAGCACTTAACAAACTTGGTTCTGGCAATGCAAGCTGAAACTCGGTCCAAAATTAAAATTGCAGTCTGTGCATGAATAAAACCTATTTTGCAACACAGAGAAACAAATCTGAAGGTGTTAGAAGTGTTTTGCATGATTTTTGAAGTTAGAGCCTGAAATGTCAGAAAAAGGCTTTTCAGCACATAACAAACTTGGATCTGGCAATGCAAGCTGAAACTCGGTCCAAAATTAAAAATTGCAGTCTGTGCATGAATAAAACCTATTTTGCAACACAGAGAAACATATCTGAAGGTGTTAGAAGTGTTTTGCATGATTTTTGAAGTTAGAGCCTGAAATGTCAGAAAACAGCGTTTCAGCACATAACAAACTTGGTTCTGGTAATGCAAGCTGAAACTCGGCCAAAAATTAAAATTGCAGTCTGTGCATGAATAAAACCTATTTTGCAACACAGAGAAACATATCTGAAGGTGTTAGAAGTGTTTTGCATGATTTTTGAAGTTAGAGCCTGAAATGCCAGAAAATGGCGTTTCAGCACATAACAGACTTGGTTCAGGCAATGCAAGCTGAAACTCGGCCCAAAATTAAAATTGCAGTCTGTGCATGAATAAAACCTATTTTGCAACACAGAGAAACATATCTAAAGGTGTTAGAAGTGTTTTGCATGATTTTTGAAGTTAGAGCCTGAAATGTCAGAAAACGCCGTTTCAGCACATAACAAACTTGGTTCAGGCAATGCAAGCTGAAACTCGGCCCAAAATTAAAATTGCAGTCTGTGCATGAATAAAACCTATTTTTCAACACAGAGAAACATATCTGAAGGTGTTAGAAGTGTTTTGCATGATTTTTGAAGTTAGAGCCTGAAATGTCAGAAAACAGCGTTTCAGCACTTAACAAACTTGGTTCTGGCAATGCAAGCTGAAACTCGGTCCAAAATTAAAATTGCAGTCTGTGCATGAATAAAACCTATTTTGCAACACAGAGAAACAAATCTGAAGGTGTTAGAAGTGTTTTGCATGATTTTTGAAGTTAGAGCCTGAAATGTCAGAAAACAGCGTTTCAGCACATAACAAACTTGGTTCTGGTAATGCAAGCTGAAACTCGGCCAAAAATTAAAATTGCAGTCTGTGCATGAATAAAACCTATTTTTCAACACAGAGAAACATATCTGAAGGTGTTAGAAGTGTTTTGCATGATTTTTGAAATTAGAGCCTGAAATGTCAGAAAACAGCGTTTCAGCACATAACAAACTTGGTTCTGGTAATGAAAGCTGAAACTCGGCCAAAAATTAAAATTGCAGTCTGTGCATGAATAAAACCTATTTTTCAACACAGAGAAACATATCTGAAGGTGTTAGAAGTGTTTTGCATGATTTTTGAAGTTAGAGCCTGAAATGTCAGAAAACGGCGTTTCAGCACATAACAAACTCGGTTCAGGCAATGCAAGCTGAAACTCGGCCAAAAATTAAAATTGCAGTCTGTGCATGAATAAAACCTATTTTTCAACACAGAGAAACATATCTGAAGGTGTTAGAAGTGTTTTGCATGATTTTTGAAGTTAGAGCCTGAAATGTCAGAAAACAGCGTTTCAGCACTTAACAAACTTGGTTCTGGCAATGCAAGCTGAAACTCGGTCCAAAATTAAAATTGCAGTCTGTGCATGAATAAAACCTATTTTGCAACACAGAGAAACAAATCTGAAGGTGTTAGAAGTGTTTTGCATGATTTTTGAAGTTAGAGCCTGAAATGTCAGAAAAAGGCTTTTCAGCACATAACAAACTTGGTTCTGGCAATGCAAGCTGAAACTCGGTCCAAAATTAAAATTGCAGTCTGTGCATGAATAAAACCTATTTTGCAACACAGAGAAACATATCTGAAGGTGTTAGAAGTGTTTTGCATGATTTTTGAAGTTAGAGCCTGAAATGTCAGAAAACGGCGTTTCAGCACATAACAAACTAGGTTCAGGCAATGCAAGCTGAAACTCGGCCCAAAATTAAAATTGCAGTCTGTGCATGAATAAAACCTATTTTGCAACACAGAGAAACATATCTGAAGGTGTTAGAAGTGTTTTGCATGATTTTTGAAGTTAGAGCCTGAAATGTCAGAAAACGACGTTTTAGCACATAACAAACTTGGTTCAGGCAATGCAAGCTGAAACTCGGCCCAAAATTAAAATTGCAGTCTGTGCATGAATAAAACCTATTTTGCAACACAGAGAAACATATCTGAAGGTGTTAGAAGTGTTTTGCATGATTTTTGAAGTTAGAGCCTGAAATGTCAGAAAACAGCGTTTCAGCACATAACAAACTTGGTTCTGGTAATGCAAGCTGAAACTCGGCCAAAAATTAAAATTGCAGTCTGTGCATGAATAAAACCTATTTTGCAACACAGAGAAACATATCTGAAGGTGTTAGAAGTGTTTTGCATGATTTTTGAAGTTAGAGCCTGAAATGTCAGAAAACGGCGTTTCAGCACATAACAAACTCGGTTCAGGCAATGCAAGCTGAAACTCGGCCAAAAATTAAAATTGCAGTCTGTGCATGAATAAAACATATTTTTCAACACAGAGAAACATATCTGAAGGTGTTAGAAGTGTTTTGCATGATTTTTGAAGTTAGAGCCTGAAATGTCAGAAAACGGCGTTTCAGCACATAACAAACTCGGTTCAGGCAATGCAAGCTGAAACTCGGCCAAAAATTAAAATTGCAGTCTGTGCATGAATAAAACCTATTTTTCAACACAGAGAAACATATCTGAAGGTGTTAGAAGTGTTTTGCATGATTTTTGAAGTTAGAGCCTGAAATGTCAGAAAACAGCGTTTCAGCACATAACAAAATTGGTTCTGGTAATGCAAGCTGAAACTCGGCCAAAAATTAAAATTGCAGTCTGTGCATGAATAAAACCTATTTTGCAACACAGAGAAACATATCTGAAGGTGTTAGAAGTGTTTTGCATGATTTTTGAAGTTAGAGCCTGAAATGTCAGAAAACAGCGTTTCAGCACATAACAAACTTGGTTCTGGTAATGCAAGCTGAAACTCGGCCAAAAATTAAAATTGCAGTCTGTGCATGAATAAAACCTATTTTGCAACACAGAGAAACATATCTGAAGGTGTTAGAAGTGTTTTGCATGATTTTTGAAGTTAGAGCCTGAAATGTCAGAAAACAGCGTTTCAACACTTAACAAACTTGGTTCTGGCAATGCAAGCTGAAACTCGGTCCAAAATTAAAATTGCAGTCTGTGCATGAATAAAACCTATTTTTCAACACAGAGAAACATATCTGAAGGTGTTAGAAGTGTTTTGCATGATTTTTGAAGTTAGAGCCTGAAATGTCAGAAAACAGCGTTTCAGCACTTAACAAACTTGGTTCTGGCAATGCAAGCTGAAACTCGGTCCAAAATTAAAATTGCAGTCTGTGCATGAATAAAACCTATTTTGCAACACAGAGAAACAAATCTGAAGGTGTTAGAAGTGTTTTGCATGATTTTTGAAGTTAGAGCCTGAAATGTCAGAAAAAGGCTTTTCAGCACATAACAAACTTGGATCTGGCAATGCAAGCTGAAACTCGGTCCAAAATTAAAATTGCAGTCTGTGCATGAATAAAACCTATTTTGCAACACAGAGAAACATATCTGAAGGTGTTAGAAGTGTTTTGCATGATTTTTGAAGTTAGAGCCTGAAATGTCAGAAAACAGCGTTTCAGCACATAACAAACTTGGTTCTGGTAATGCAAGCTGAAACTCGGCCAAAAATTAAAATTGCAGTCTGTGCATGAATAAAACCTATTTTGCAACACAGAGAAACATATCTGAAGGTGTTAGAAGTGTTTTGCATGATTTTTGAAGTTAGAGCCTGAAATGCCAGAAAATGGCGTTTCAGCACATAACAGACTTGGTTCAGGCAATGCAAGCTGAAACTCGGCCCAAAATTAAAATTGCAGTCTGTGCATGAATAAAACCTATTTTTCAACACAGAGAAACATATCTGAAGGTGTTAGAAGTGTTTTGCATGATTTTTGAAGTTAGAGCCTGAAATGTCAGAAAACAGCGTTTCAGCACTTAACAAACTTGGTTCTGGCAATGCAAGCTGAAACTCGGTCCAAAATTAAAATTGCAGTCTGTGCATGAATAAAACCTATTTTGCAACACAGAGAAACAAATCTGAAGGTGTTAGAAGTGTTTTGCATGATTTTTGAAGTTAGAGCCTGAAATGTCAGAAAAAGGCTTTTCAGCACATAACAAACTTGGTTCTGGCAATGCAAGCTGAAACTCGGTCCAAAATTAAAATTGCAGTCTGTGCATGAATAAAACCTATTTTGCAACACAGAGAAACATATCTGAAGGTGTTAGAAGTGTTTTGCATGATTTTTGAAGTTAGAGCCTGAAATGTCAGAAAACAGCGTTTCAGCGCATAACAAACTTGGTTCTGGTAATGCAAGCTGAAACTCGGCCAAAAATTAAAATTGCAGTCTGTGCATGAATAAAACCTATTTTGCAACACAGAGAAACATATCTGAAGGTGTTAGAAGTGTTTTGCATGATTTTTGAAGTTAGAGCCTGAAATGTCAGAAAACAGCGTTTCAGCACATAACAAACTTGGTTCTGGTAATGCAAGCTGAAACTCGGCCAAAAATTAAAATTGCAGTCTGTGCATGAATAAAACCTATTTTTCAACACAGAGAAACATATCTGAAGGTGTTAGAAGTGTTTTGCATGATTTTTGAAGTTAGAGCCTGAAATGTCAGAAAACGGCGTTTCAGCACATAACAAACTTGGTTCAGGCAATGCAAGCTGAAACTCGGCCCAAAATTAAAATTGCAGTCTGTGCATGAATAAAACCTATTTTTCAACACAGAGAAACATATCTGAAGGTGTTAGAAGTGTTTTGCATGATTTTTGAAGTTAGAGCCTGAAATGTCAGAAAACAGCGTTTCAGCACTTAACAAACTTGGTTCTGGCAATGCAAGCTGAAACTCGGTCCAAAATTAAAATTGCAGTCTGTGCATGAATAAAACCTATTTTGCAACACAGAGAAACAAATCTGAAGGTGTTAGAAGTGTTTTGCATGATTTTTGAAGTTAGAGCCTGAAATGTCAGAAAAAGGCTTTTCAGCACATAACAAACTTGGTTCTGGCAATGCAAGCTGAAACTCGGTCCAAAATTAAAATTGCAGTCTGTGCATGAATAAAACCTATTTTGCAACACAGAGAAACATATCTGAAGGTGTTAGAAGTGTTTTGCATGATTTTTGAAGTTAGAGCCTGAAATGTCAGAAAACGGCGTTTCAGCACATAACAAACTCGGTTCAGGCAATGCAAGCTGTAACTCTGCCAAAAATTAAAATTGCAGTCTGTGCATGAATAAAACCTATTTTGCAACACAGAGAAACATATCTGAAGGTGTTAGAAGTGTTTTGCATGATTTTTGAAGTTAGAGCCTGAAATGTCAGAAAACAGCGTTTCAGCACATAACAAACTTGGTTCTGGTAATGCAAGCTGAAACTCGGTCCAAAATTAAAATTGCAGTCTGTGCATGAATAAAACCTATTTTGCAACACAGAGAAACATATCTGAAGGTGTTAGAAGTGTTTTGCATGATTTTTGAAGTTAGAGCCTGAAATGTCAGAAAACGGTGTTTTAGCACATAACAAACTTGGTTCAGGCAATGCAAGCTGAAACTCGGCCAAAAATTAAAATTGCAGTCTGTGCATGAATAAAACCTATTTTGCAACACAGAGAAACATATCTGAAGGTGTTAGAAGTGTTTTGCATGATTTTTGAAGTTAGAGCCTGAAATGTCAGAAAACGACGTTTTAGCACATAACAAACTTGGTTCAGGCAATGCAAGCTGAAACTCGGCCCAAAATTAAAATTGCAGTCTGTGCATGAATAAAACCTATTTTGCAACACAGAGAAACATATCTGAAGGTGTTAGAAGTGTTTTGCATGATTTTTGAAGTTAGAGCCTGAAATGTCAGAAAACAGCGTTTCAGCACATAACAAACTTGGTTCTGGTAATGCAAGCTGAAACTCGGCCAAAAATTAAAATTGCAGTCTGTGCATGAATAAAACCTATTTTGCAACACAGAGAAACATATCTGAAGGTGTTAGAAGTGTTTTGCATGATTTTTGAAGTTAGAGCCTGAAATGTCAGAAAACGGCGTTTCAGCACATAACAAACTCGGTTCAGGCAATGCAAGCTGAAACTCGGCCAAAAATTAAAATTGCAGTCTGTGCATGAATAAAACATATTTTTCAACACAGAGAAACATATCTGAAGGTGTTAGAAGTGTTTTGCATGATTTTTGAAGTTAGAGCCTGAAATGTCAGAAAACGGCGTTTCAGCACATAACAAACTCGGTTCAGGCAATGCAAGCTGAAACTCGGCCAAAAATTAAAATTGCAGTCTGTGCATGAATAAAACCTATTTTTCAACACAGAGAAACATATCTGAAGGTGTTAGAAGTGTTTTGCATGATTTTTGAAGTTAGAGCCTGAAATGTCAGAAAACAGCGTTTCAGCACTTAACAAACTTGGTTCTGGCAATGCAAGCTGAAACTCGGTCCAAAATTAAAATTGCAGTCTGTGCATGAATAAAACCTATTTTGCAACACAGAGAAACAAATCTGAAGGTGTTAGAAGTGTTTTGCATGATTTTTGAAGTTAGAGCCTGAAATGTCAGAAAAAGGCTTTTCAGCACATAACAAACTTGGTTCTGGCAATGCAAGCTGAAACTCGGTCCAAAATTAAAATTGCAGTCTGTGCATGAATAAAACCTATTTTGCAACACAGAGAAACATATCTGAAGGTGTTAGAAGTGTTTTGCATGATTTTTGAAGTTAGAGCCTGAAATGTCAGAAAACAGCGTTTCAGCGCATAACAAACTTGGTTCTGGTAATGCAAGCTGAAACTCGGCCAAAAATTAAAATTGCAGTCTGTGCATGAATAAAACCTATTTTGCAACACAGAGAAACATATCTGAAGGTGTTAGAAGTGTTTTGCATGATTTTTGAAGTTAGAGCCTGAAATGTCAGAAAACAGCGTTTCAGCACATAACAAACTTGGTTCTGGTAATGCAAGCTGAAACTCGGCCAAAAATTAAAATTGCAGTCTGTGCATGAATAAAACCTATTTTTCAACACAGAGAAACATATCTGAAGGTGTTAGAAGTGTTTTGCATGATTTTTGAAGTTAGAGCCTGAAATGTCAGAAAACGGCGTTTCAGCACATAACAAACTTGGTTCAGGCAATGCAAGCTGAAACTCGGCCCAAAATTAAAATTGCAGTCTGTGCATGAATAAAACCTATTTTTCAACACAGAGAAACATATCTGAAGGTGTTAGAAGTGTTTTGCATGATTTTTGAAGTTAGAGCCTGAAATGTCAGAAAACAGCGTTTCAGCACTTAACAAACTTGGTTCTGGCAATGCAAGCTGAAACTCGGTCCAAAATTAAAATTGCAGTCTGTGCATGAATAAAACCTATTTTGCAACACAGAGAAACAAATCTGAAGGTGTTAGAAGTGTTTTGTATGATTTTTGAAGTTAGAGCCTGAAATGTCAGAAAAAGGCTTTTCAGCACATAACAAACTTGGTTCTGGCAATGCAAGCTGAAACTCGGTCCAAAATTAAAATTGCAGTCTGTGCATGAATAAAACCTATTTTGCAACACAGAGAAACATATCTGAAGGTGTTAGAAGTGTTTTGCATGATTTTTGAAGTTAGAGCCTGAAATGTCAGAAAACGGCGTTTCAGCACATAACAAACTCGGTTCAGGCAATGCAAGCTGTAACTCGGCCAAAAATTAAAATTGCAGTCTGTGCATGAATAAAACCTATTTTGCAACACAGAGAAACATATCTGAAGGTGTTAGAAGTGTTTTGCATGATTTTTGAAGTTAGAGCCTGAAATGTCAGAAAACAGCGTTTCAGCACATAACAAACTTGGTTCTGGTAATGCAAGCTGAAACTCGGCCAAAAATTAAAATTGCAGTCTGTGCATGAATAAAACCTATTTTGCAACACAGAGAAACATATCTGAAGGTGTTAGAAGTGTTTTGCATGATTTTTGAAGTTAGAGCCTGAAATGTCAGAAAACAGCGTTTCAACACTTAACAAACTTGGTTCTGGCAATGCAAGCTGAAACTCGGTCCAAAATTAAAATTGCAGTCTGTGCATGAATAAAACCTATTTTGCAACACAGAGAAACATATCTGAAGGTGTTAGAAGTGGTTTGCATGATTTTTGAAGTTAGAGCCTGAAATGTCAGAAAACGCCGTTTCAGCACATAACAAACTTGGTTCAGGCAATGCAAGCTGAAACTCGGTCCAAAATTAAAATTGCAGTCTGTGCATGAATAAAACCTATTTTGCAACACAGAGAAACATATCTGAAGGTGTTAGAAGTGTTTTGCATGATTTTTGAAGTTAGAGCCTGAAATGTCAGAAAACAGCGTTTCAGCACATAACAAACTTGGTTCTGGTAATGCAAGCTGAAACTCGGCCAAAAATTAAAATTGCAGTCTGTGCATGAATAAAACCTATTTTGCAACACAGAGAAACATATCTGAAGGTGTTAGAAGTGGTTTGCATGATTTTTGAAGTTAGAGCCTGAAATGTCAGAAAACGCCGTTTCAGCACATAACAAACTTGGTTCAGGCAATGCAAGCTGAAACTCGGCCCAAAATTAAAATTGCAGTCTGTGCATGAATAAAACCTATTTTTCAACACAGAGAAACATATCTGAAGGTGTTAGAAGTGTTTTGCATGATTTTTGAAGTTAGAGCCTGAAATGTCAGAAAACAGCGTTTCAGCACATAACAAACTTGGTTCTGGTAATGCAAGCTGAAACTCGGCCAAAAATTAAAATTGCAGTCTGTGCATGAATAAAACCTATTTTGCAACACAGAGAAACATATCTGAAGGTGTTAGAAGTGTTTTGCATGATTTTTGAAGTTAGAGCCTGAAATGCCAGAAAATGGCGTTTCAGCACATAACAGACTTGGTTCAGGCAATGCAAGCTGAAACTCGGCCCAAAATTAAAATTGCAGTCTGTGCATGAATAAAACCTATTGTGCAACACAGAGAAACATATCTAAAGGTGTTAGAAGTGTTTTGCATGATTTTTGAAGTTAGAGCCTGAAATGTCAGAAAACGCCGTTTCAGCACATAACAAACTTGGTTCAGGCAATGCAAGCTGAAACTCGGCCCAAAATTAAAATTGCAGTCTGTGCATGAATAAAACCTATTTTTCAACACAGAGAAACATATCTGAAGGTGTTAGAAGTGTTTTGCATGATTTTTGAAGTTAGAGCCTGAAATGTCAGAAAACAGCGTTTCAGCACTTAACAAACTTGGTTCTGGCAATGCAAGCTGAAACTCGGTCCAAAATTAAAATTGCAGTCTGTGCATGAATAAAACCTATTTTGCAACACAGAGAAACAAATCTGAAGGTGTTAGAAGTGTTTTGCATGATTTTTGAAGTTAGAGCCTGAAATGTCAGAAAAAGGCTTTTCAGCACATAACAAACTTGGTTCTGGCAATGCAAGCTGAAACTCGGTCCAAAATTAAAATTGCAGTCTGTGCATGAATAAAACCTATTTTGCAACACAGAGAAACATATCTGAAGGTGTTAGAAGTGTTTTGCATGATTTTTGAAGTTAGAGCCTGAAATGTCAGAAAACAGCGTTTCAGCGCATAACAAACTTGGTTCTGGTAATGCAAGCTGAAACTCGGCCAAAAATTAAAATTGCAGTCTGTGCATGAATAAAACCTATTTTGCAACACAGAGAAACATATCTGAAGGTGTTAGAAGTGTTTTGCATGATTTTTGAAGTTAGAGCCTGAAATGTCAGAAAACAGCGTTTCAGCACATAACAAACTTGGTTCTGGTAATGCAAGCTGAAACTCGGCCAAAAATTAAAATTGCAGTCTGTGCATGAATAAAACCTATTTTTCAACACAGAGAAACATATCTGAAGGTGTTAGAAGTGTTTTGCATGATTTTTGAAGTTAGAGCCTGAAATGTCAGAAAACGGCGTTTCAGCACATAACAAACTTGGTTCAGGCAATGCAAGCTGAAACTCGGCCCAAAATTAAAATTGCAGTCTGTGCATGAATAAAACCTATTTTTCAACACAGAGAAACATATCTGAAGGTGTTAGAAGTGTTTTGCATGATTTTTGAAGTTAGAGCCTGAAATGTCAGAAAACAGCGTTTCAGCACTTAACAAACTTGGTTCTGGCAATGCAAGCTGAAACTCGGTCCAAAATTAAAATTGCAGTCTGTGCATGAATAAAACCTATTTTGCAACACAGAGAAACAAATCTGAAGGTGTTAGAAGTGTTTTGCATGATTTTTGAAGTTAGAGCCTGAAATGTCAGAAAAAGGCTTTTCAGCACATAACAAACTTGGTTCTGGCAATGCAAGCTGAAACTCGGTCCAAAATTAAAATTGCAGTCTGTGCATGAATAAAACCTATTTTGCAACACAGAGAAACATATCTGAAGGTGTTAGAAGTGTTTTGCATGATTTTTGAAGTTAGAGCCTGAAATGTCAGAAAACGGCGTTTCAGCACATAACAAACTCGGTTCAGGCAATGCAAGCTGTAACTCTGCCAAAAATTAAAATTGCAGTCTGTGCATGAATAAAACCTATTTTGCAACACAGAGAAACATATCTGAAGGTGTTAGAAGTGTTTTGCATGATTTTTGAAGTTAGAGCCTGAAATGTCAGAAAACAGCGTTTCAGCACATAACAAACTTGGTTCTGGTAATGCAAGCTGAAACTCGGTCCAAAATTAAAATTGCAGTCTGTGCATGAATAAAACCTATTTTGCAACACAGAGAAACATATCTGAAGGTGTTAGAAGTGTTTTGCATGATTTTTGAAGTTAGAGCCTGAAATGTCAGAAAACGGTGTTTTAGCACATAACAAACTTGGTTCAGGCAATGCAAGCTGAAACTCGGCCAAAAATTAAAATTGCAGTCTGTGCATGAATAAAACCTATTTTGCAACACAGAGAAACATATCTGAAGGTGTTAGAAGTGTTTTGCATGATTTTTGAAGTTAGAGCCTGAAATGTCAGAAAACGACGTTTTAGCACATAACAAACTTGGTTCAGGCAATGCAAGCTGAAACTCGGCCCAAAATTAAAATTGCAGTCTGTGCATGAATAAAACCTATTTTGCAACACAGAGAAACATATCTGAAGGTGTTAGAAGTGTTTTGCATGATTTTTGAAGTTAGAGCCTGAAATGTCAGAAAACAGCGTTTCAGCACATAACAAACTTGGTTCTGGTAATGCAAGCTGAAACTCGGCCAAAAATTAAAATTGCAGTCTGTGCATGAATAAAACCTATTTTGCAACACAGAGAAACATATCTGAAGGTGTTAGAAGTGTTTTGCATGATTTTTGAAGTTAGAGCCTGAAATGTCAGAAAACGGCGTTTCAGCACATAACAAACTCGGTTCAGGCAATGCAAGCTGAAACTCGGCCAAAAATTAAAATTGCAGTCTGTGCATGAATAAAACATATTTTTCAACACAGAGAAACATATCTGAAGGTGTTAGAAGTGTTTTGCATGATTTTTGAAGTTAGAGCCTGAAATGTCAGAAAACGGCGTTTCAGCACATAACAAACTCGGTTCAGGCAATGCAAGCTGAAACTCGGCCAAAAATTAAAATTGCAGTCTGTGCATGAATAAAACCTATTTTTCAACACAGAGAAACATATCTGAAGGTGTTAGAAGTGTTTTGCATGATTTTTGAAGTTAGAGCCTGAAATGTCAGAAAACAGCGTTTCAGCACATAACAAAATTGGTTCTGGTAATGCAAGCTGAAACTCGGCCAAAAATTAAAATTGCAGTCTGTGCATGAATAAAACCTATTTTGCAACACAGAGAAACATATCTGAAGGTGTTAGAAGTGTTTTGCATGATTTTTGAAGTTAGAGCCTGAAATGTCAGAAAACAGCGTTTCAGCACATAACAAACTTGGTTCTGGTAATGCAAGCTGAAACTCGGCCAAAAATTAAAATTGCAGTCTGTGCATGAATAAAACCTATTTTGCAACACAGAGAAACATATCTGAAGGTGTTAGAAGTGTTTTGCATGATTTTTGAAGTTAGAGCCTGAAATGTCAGAAAACAGCGTTTCAACACTTAACAAACTTGGTTCTGGCAATGCAAGCTGAAACTCGGTCCAAAATTAAAATTGCAGTCTGTGCATGAATAAAACCTATTTTTCAACACAGAGAAACATATCTGAAGGTGTTAGAAGTGTTTTGCATGATTTTTGAAGTTAGAGCCTGAAATGTCAGAAAACAGCGTTTCAGCACTTAACAAACTTGGTTCTGGCAATGCAAGCTGAAACTCGGTCCAAAATTAAAATTGCAGTCTGTGCATGAATAAAACCTATTTTGCAACACAGAGAAACAAATCTGAAGGTGTTAGAAGTGTTTTGCATGATTTTTGAAGTTAGAGCCTGAAATGTCAGAAAAAGGCTTTTCAGCACATAACAAACTTGGATCTGGCAATGCAAGCTGAAACTCGGTCCAAAATTAAAATTGCAGTCTGTGCATGAATAAAACCTATTTTGCAACACAGAGAAACATATCTGAAGGTGTTAGAAGTGTTTTGCATGATTTTTGAAGTTAGAGCCTGAAATGTCAGAAAACAGCGTTTCAGCACATAACAAACTTGGTTCTGGTAATGCAAGCTGAAACTCGGCCAAAAATTAAAATTGCAGTCTGTGCATGAATAAAACCTATTTTGCAACACAGAGAAACATATCTGAAGGTGTTAGAAGTGTTTTGCATGATTTTTGAAGTTAGAGCCTGAAATGCCAGAAAATGGCGTTTCAGCACATAACAGACTTGGTTCAGGCAATGCAAGCTGAAACTCGGCCCAAAATTAAAATTGCAGTCTGTGCATGAATAAAACCTATTTTGCAACACAGAGAAACATATCTAAAGGTGTTAGAAGTGTTTTGCATGATTTTTGAAGTTAGAGCCTGAAATGTCAGAAAACGCCGTTTCAGCACATAACAAACTTGGTTCAGGCAATGCAAGCTGAAACTCGGCCCAAAATTAAAATTGCAGTCTGTGCATGAATAAAACCTATTTTTCAACACAGAGAAACATATCTGAAGGTGTTAGAAGTGTTTTGCATGATTTTTGAAGTTAGAGCCTGAAATGTCAGAAAACAGCGTTTCAGCACTTAACAAACTTGGTTCTGGCAATGCAAGCTGAAACTCGGTCCAAAATTAAAATTGCAGTCTGTGCATGAATAAAACCTATTTTGCAACACAGAGAAACAAATCTGAAGGTGTTAGAAGTGTTTTGCATGATTTTTGAAGTTAGAGCCTGAAATGTCAGAAAACAGCGTTTCAGCACATAACAAACTTGGTTCTGGTAATGCAAGCTGAAACTCGGCCAAAAATTAAAATTGCAGTCTGTGCATGAATAAAACCTATTTTTCAACACAGAGAAACATATCTGAAGGTGTTAAAAGTGTTTTGCATGATTTTTGAAGTTAGAGCCTGAAATGTCAGAAAACGACGTTTTAGCACATAACAAACTTGGTTCAGGCAATGCAAGCTGAAACTCGGCCCAAAATTAAAATTGCAGTCTGTGCATGAATAAAACCTATTTTTCAACACAAAGAAACATATCTGAAGGTGTTAGAAGTGTTTTGCATGATTTTTGAAATTAGAGCCTGAAATGTCAGAAAACAGCGTTTCAGCACATAACAAACTTGGTTCTGGTAATGAAAGCTGAAACTCGGCCAAAAATTAAAATTGCAGTCTGTGCATGAATAAAACCTATTTTTCAACACAGAGAAACATATCTGAAGGTGTTAGAAGTGTTTTGCATGATTTTTGAAGTTAGAGCCTGAAATGTCAGAAAACGGCGTTTCAGCACATAACAAACTCGGTTCAGGCAATGCAAGCTGAAACTCGGCCAAAAATTAAAATTGCAGTCTGTGCATGAATAAAACCTATTTTTCAACACAGAGAAACATATCTGAAGGTGTTAGAAGTGTTTTGCATGATTTTTGAAGTTAGAGCCTGAAATGTCAGAAAACGGCGTTTCAGCACATAACAAACTAGGTTCAGGCAATGCAAGCTGAAACTCGGCCCAAAATTAAAATTGCAGTCTGTGCATGAATAAAACCTATTTTGCAACACAGAGAAACATATCTGAAGGTGTTAGAAGTGTTTTGCATGATTTTTGAAGTTAGAGCCTGAAATGTCAGAAAACGCCGTTTCAGCACATAACAAACTTGGTTCAGGTAATGCAAGCTGAAACTCGGCCCAAAATTAAAATTGCAGTCTGTGCATGAATAAAACCTATTTTTCAACACAGAGAAACATATCTGAAGGTGTTAGAAGTGTTTTGCATGATTTTTGAAGTTAGAGCCTGAAATGTCAGAAAACAGCGTTTCAGCACTTAACAAACTTGGTTCTGGCAATGCAAGCTGAAACTCGGTCCAAAATTAAAATTGCAGTCTGTGCATGAATAAAACCTATTTTGCAACACAGAGAAACAAATCTGAAGGTGTTAGAAGTGTTTTGCATGATTTTTGAAGTTAGAGCCTGAAATGTCAGAAAAAGGCTTTTCAGCACATAACAAACTTGGTTCTGGCAATGCAAGCTGAAACTCGGTCCAAAATTAAAATTGCAGTCTGTGCATGAATAAAACCTATTTTGCAACACAGAGAAACATATCTGAAGGTGTTAGAAGTGTTTTGCATGATTTTTGAAGTTAGAGCCTGAAATGTCAGAAAACAGCGTTTCAGCACATAACAAACTTGGTTCTGGTAATGCAAGCTGAAACTCGGCCAAAAATTAAAATTGCAGTCTGTGCATGAATAAAACCTATTTTGCAACACAGAGAAACATATCTGAAGGTGTTAGAAGTGTTTTGCATGATTTTTGAAGTTAGAGCCTGAAATGTCAGAAAACGACTTTTTAGCACATAACAAACTTGGTTCAGGCAATGCAAGCTGAAACTCGGCCCAAAATTAAAATTGCAGTCTGTGCATGAATAAAACCTATTTTGCAACACAGAGAAACATATCTGAAGGTGTTAGAAGTGTTTTGCATGATTTTTGAAGTTAGAGCCTGAAATGTTAGAAAACGGCGTTTCAGCACTTAACAAACTTGGTTCTGGCAATGCAAGCTGAAACTCGGCCAAAAATTTAAATTGCAGTCTGTGCATGAATAAAACCTATTTTGCAACACAGAGAAACATATCTGAAGGTGTTAGAAGTGTTTTGCATGATTTTTGAAGTTAGAGCCTGAAATGTCAGAAAACGGCATTTCAGCACATAACAAACTCGGTTCAGGCAATGCAAGCTGAAACTCGGCCAAAAATTAAAATTGCAGTCTGTGCATGAATAAAACCTATTTTTCAACACAGAGAAACATATCTGAAGGTGTTAGAAGTGTTTTGCATGATTTTTGAAGTTAGAGCCTGAAATGTCAGAAAACGGCGTTTCAGCACATAACAAACTCGGTTCAGGCAATGCAAGCTGAAACTCGGCCCAAAATTAAAATTGCAGTCTGTGCATGAATAAAACCTATTTTGCAACACAGAGAAACATATCTTAAGGTGTTAGAAGTGTTTTGCATGATTTTTGAAGTTAGAGCCTGAAATGTCAGAAAACGCCGTTTCAGCACATAACAAACTTGGTTCAGGCAATGCAAGCTGAAACTCGGCCCAAAATTAAAATTGCAGTCTGTGCATGAATAAAACCTATTTTTCAACACAGAGAAACATATCTGAAGGTGTTAGAAGTGTTTTGCATGATTTTTGAAGTTAGAGCCTGAAATGTCAGAAAACAGCGTTTCAGCACTTAACAAACTTGGTTCTGGCAATGCAAGCTGAAACTCGGTCCAAAATTAAAATTGCAGTCTGTGCATGAATAAAACCTATTTTGCAACACAGAGAAACAAATCTGAAGGTGTTAGAAGTGTTTTGCATGATTTTTGAAGTTAGAGCCTGGAAATGTCAGAAAAAGGCTTTTCAGCACATAACAAACTTGGTTCTGGCAATGCAAGCTAAAACTCGGTCCAAAATTAAAATTGCAGTCTGTGCATGAATAAAACCTATTTTGCAACACAGAGAAACATATCTGAAGGTGTTAGAAGTGTTTTGCATGATTTTTGAAGTTAGAGCCTGAAATGTCAGAAAACGGCGTTTCAGCACATAACAAACTCGGTTCAGGCAATGCAAGCTGAAACTCGGCCCAAAATTAAAATTGCAGTCTGTGCATGAATAAAACCTATTTTGCAACACAGAGAAACAAATCTGAAGGTGTTAGAAGTGTTTTGCATGATTTTTGAAGTTAGAGCCTGAAATGTCAGAAAAAGGCTTTTCAGCACATAACAAACTTGGTTCTCGCAATGCAAGCTGAAACTCGGTCCAAAATTAAAATTGCAGTCTGTGCATGAATAAAACCTATTTTGCAACACAGAGAAACATATCTGAAGGTGTTAGAAGTGTTTTGCATGATTTTTGAAGTTAGAGCCTGAAATGTCAGAAAACGGCGTTTCAGCACATAACAAACTCGGTTCAGGCAATGCAAGCTGAAACTCGGCCAAAAATTAAAATTGCAGTCTGTGCATGAATAAAACCTATTTTGCAACACAGAGAAACATATCTGAAGGTGTTAGAAGTGGTTTGCATGATTTTTGAAGTTAGAGCCTGAAATGTCAGAAAACGCCGTTTCAGCACATAACAAACTTGGTTCAGGCAATGCAAGCTGAAACTCGGCCCAAAATTAAAATTGCAGTCTGTGCATGAATAAAACCTATTTTTCAACACAGAGAAACATATCTGAAGGTGTTAGAAGTGTTTTGCATGATTTTTGAAGTTAGAGCCTGAAATGTCAGAAAACAGCGTTTCAGCACATAACAAACTTGGTTCTGGTAATGCAAGCTGAAACTCGGCCAAAAATTAAAATTGCAGTCTGTGCATGAATAAAACCTATTTTGCAACACAGAGAAACATATCTGAAGGTGTTAGAAGTGTTTTGCATGATTTTTGAAGTTAGAGCCTGAAATGCCAGAAAATGGCGTTTCAGCACATAACAGACTTGGTTCAGGCAATGCAAGCTGAAACTCGGCCCAAAATTAAAATTGCAGTCTGTGCATGAATAAAACCTATTGTGCAACACAGAGAAACATATCTAAAGGTGTTAGAAGTGTTTTGCATGATTTTTGAAGTTAGAGCCTGAAATGTCAGAAAACGCCGTTTCAGCACATAACAAACTTGGTTCAGGCAATGCAAGCTGAAACTCGGCCCAAAATTAAAATTGCAGTCTGTGCATGAATAAAACCTATTTTTCAACACAGAGAAACATATCTGAAGGTGTTAGAAGTGTTTTGCATGATTTTTGAAGTTAGAGCCTGAAATGTCAGAAAACAGCGTTTCAGCACTTAACAAACTTGGTTCTGGCAATGCAAGCTGAAACTCGGTCCAAAATTAAAATTGCAGTCTGTGCATGAATAAAACCTATTTTGCAACACAGAGAAACAAATCTGAAGGTGTTAGAAGTGTTTTGCATGATTTTTGAAGTTAGAGCCTGAAATGTCAGAAAAAGGCTTTTCAGCACATAACAAACTTGGTTCTGGCAATGCAAGCTGAAACTCGGTCCAAAATTAAAATTGCAGTCTGTGCATGAATAAAACCTATTTTGCAACACAGAGAAACATATCTGAAGGTGTTAGAAGTGTTTTGCATGATTTTTGAAGTTAGAGCCTGAAATGTCAGAAAACAGCGTTTCAGCGCATAACAAACTTGGTTCTGGTAATGCAAGCTGAAACTCGGCCAAAAATTAAAATTGCAGTCTGTGCATGAATAAAACCTATTTTGCAACACAGAGAAACATATCTGAAGGTGTTAGAAGTGTTTTGCATGATTTTTGAAGTTAGAGCCTGAAATGTCAGAAAACAGCGTTTCAGCACATAACAAACTTGGTTCTGGTAATGCAAGCTGAAACTCGGCCAAAAATTAAAATTGCAGTCTGTGCATGAATAAAACCTATTTTTCAACACAGAGAAACATATCTGAAGGTGTTAGAAGTGTTTTGCATGATTTTTGAAGTTAGAGCCTGAAATGTCAGAAAACGGCGTTTCAGCACATAACAAACTTGGTTCAGGCAATGCAAGCTGAAACTCGGCCCAAAATTAAAATTGCAGTCTGTGCATGAATAAAACCTATTTTTCAACACAGAGAAACATATCTGAAGGTGTTAGAAGTGTTTTGCATGATTTTTGAAGTTAGAGCCTGAAATGTCAGAAAACAGCGTTTCAGCACTTAACAAACTTGGTTCTGGCAATGCAAGCTGAAACTCGGTCCAAAATTAAAATTGCAGTCTGTGCATGAATAAAACCTATTTTGCAACACAGAGAAACAAATCTGAAGGTGTTAGAAGTGTTTTGCATGATTTTTGAAGTTAGAGCCTGAAATGTCAGAAAAAGGCTTTTCAGCACATAACAAACTTGGTTCTGGCAATGCAAGCTGAAACTCGGTCCAAAATTAAAATTGCAGTCTGTGCATGAATAAAACCTATTTTGCAACACAGAGAAACATATCTGAAGGTGTTAGAAGTGTTTTGCATGATTTTTGAAGTTAGAGCCTGAAATGTCAGAAAACGGCGTTTCAGCACATAACAAACTCGGTTCAGGCAATGCAAGCTGTAACTCGGCCAAAAATTAAAATTGCAGTCTGTGCATGAATAAAACCTATTTTGCAACACAGAGAAACATATCTGAAGGTGTTAGAAGTGTTTTGCATGATTTTTGAAGTTAGAGCCTGAAATGTCAGAAAACAGCGTTTCAGCACATAACAAACTTGGTTCTGGTAATGCAAGCTGAAACTCGGCCAAAAATTAAAATTGCAGTCTGTGCATGAATAAAACCTATTTTTCAACACAGAGAAACATATCTGAAGGTGTTAAAAGTGTTTTGCATGATTTTTGAAGTTAGAGCCTGAAATGTCAGAAAACGACGTTTTAGCACATAACAAACTTGGTTCAGGCAATGCAAGCTGAAACTCGGCCCAAAATTAAAATTGCAGTCTGTGCATGAATAAAACCTATTTTTCAACACAAAGAAACATATCTGAAGGTGTTAGAAGTGTTTTGCATGATTTTTGAAATTAGAGCCTGAAATGTCAGAAAACAGCGTTTCAGCACATAACAAACTTGGTTCTGGTAATGAAAGCTGAAACTCGGCCAAAAATTAAAATTGCAGTCTGTGCATGAATAAAACCTATTTTTCAACACAGAGAAACATATCTGAAGGTGTTAGAAGTGTTTTGCATGATTTTTGAAGTTAGAGCCTGAAATGTCAGAAAACGGCGTTTCAGCACATAACAAACTCGGTTCAGGCAATGCAAGCTGAAACTCGGCCAAAAATTAAAATTGCAGTCTGTGCATGAATAAAACCTATTTTTCAACACAGAGAAACATATCTGAAGGTGTTAGAAGTGTTTTGCATGATTTTTGAAGTTAGAGCCTGAAATGTCAGAAAACAGCGTTTCAGCACTTAACAAACTTGGTTCTGGCAATGCAAGCTGAAACTCGGTCCAAAATTAAAATTGCAGTCTGTGCATGAATAAAACCTATTTTGCAACACAGAGAAACAAATCTGAAGGTGTTAGAAGTGTTTTGCATGATTTTTGAAGTTAGAGCCTGAAATGTCAGAAAAAGGCTTTTCAGCACATAACAAACTTGGTTCTGGCAATGCAAGCTGAAACTCGGTCCAAAATTAAAATTGCAGTCTGTGCATGAATAAAACCTATTTTGCAACACAGAGAAACATATCTGAAGGTGTTAGAAGTGTTTTGCATGATTTTTGAAGTTAGAGCCTGAAATGTCAGAAAACAGCGTTTCAGCACATAACAAACTTGGTTCTGGTAATGCAAGCTGAAACTCGGCCAAAAATTAAAATTGCAGTCTGTGCATGAATAAAACCTATTTTGCAACACAGAGAAACATATCTGAAGGTGTTAGAAGTGTTTTGCATGATTTTTGAAGTTAGAGCCTGAAATGTCAGAAAACGACGTTTTAGCACATAACAAACTTGGTTCAGGCAATGCAAGCTGAAACTCGGCCCAAAATTAAAATTGCAGTCTGTGCATGAATAAAACCTATTTTGCAACACAGAGAAACATATCTGAAGGTGTTAGAAGTGTTTTGCATGATTTTTGAAGTTAGAGCCTGAAATGTTAGAAAACGGCGTTTCAGCACTTAACAAACTTGGTTCTGGCAATGCAAGCTGAAACTCGGCCAAAAATTTAAATTGCAGTCTGTGCATGAATAAAACCTATTTTGCAACACAGAGAAACATATCTGAAGGTGTTAGAAGTGTTTTGCATGATTTTTGAAGTTAGAGCCTGAAATGTCAGAAAACGGCATTTCAGCACATAACAAACTCGGTTCAGGCAATGCAAGCTGAAACTCGGCCAAAAATTAAAATTGCAGTCTGTGCATGAATAAAACCTATTTTTCAACACAGAGAAACATATCTGAAGGTGTTAGAAGTGTTTTGCATGATTTTTGAAGTTAGAGCCTGAAATGTCAGAAAACGGCGTTTCAGCACATAACAAACTCGGTTCAGGCAATGCAAGCTGAAACTCGGCCCAAAATTAAAATTGCAGTCTGTGCATGAATAAAACCTATTTTGCAACACAGAGAAACATATCTTAAGGTGTTAGAAGTGTTTTGCATGATTTTTGAAGTTAGAGCCTGAAATGTCAGAAAACGCCGTTTCAGCACATAACAAACTTGGTTCAGGCAATGCAAGCTGAAACTCGGCCCAAAATTAAAATTGCAGTCTGTGCATGAATAAAACCTATTTTTCAACACAGAGAAACATATCTGAAGGTGTTAGAAGTGTTTTGCATGATTTTTGAAGTTAGAGCCTGAAATGTCAGAAAACAGCGTTTCAGCACTTAACAAACTTGGTTCTGGCAATGCAAGCTGAAACTCGGTCCAAAATTAAAATTGCAGTCTGTGCATGAATAAAACCTATTTTGCAACACAGAGAAACAAATCTGAAGGTGTTAGAAGTGTTTTGCATGATTTTTGAAGTTAGAGCCTGGAAATGTCAGAAAAAGGCTTTTCAGCACATAACAAACTTGGTTCTGGCAATGCAAGCTAAAACTCGGTCCAAAATTAAAATTGCAGTCTGTGCATGAATAAAACCTATTTTGCAACACAGAGAAACATATCTGAAGGTGTTAGAAGTGTTTTGCATGATTTTTGAAGTTAGAGCCTGAAATGTCAGAAAACGGCGTTTCAGCACATAACAAACTCGGTTCAGGCAATGCAAGCTGAAACTCGGCCCAAAATTAAAATTGCAGTCTGTGCATGAATAAAACCTATTTTGCAACACAGAGAAACAAATCTGAAGGTGTTAGAAGTGTTTTGCATGATTTTTGAAGTTAGAGCCTGAAATGTCAGAAAAAGGCTTTTCAGCACATAACAAACTTGGTTCTCGCAATGCAAGCTGAAACTCGGTCCAAAATTAAAATTGCAGTCTGTGCATGAATAAAACCTATTTTGCAACACAGAGAAACATATCTGAAGGTGTTAGAAGTGTTTTGCATGATTTTTGAAGTTAGAGCCTGAAATGTCAGAAAACGGCGTTTCAGCACATAACAAACTCGGTTCAGGCAATGCAAGCTGAAACTCGGCCAAAAATTAAAATTGCAGTCTGTGCATGAATAAAACCTATTTTGCAACACAGAGAAACATATCTGAAGGTGTTAGAAGTGGTTTGCATGATTTTTGAAGTTAGAGCCTGAAATGTCAGAAAACGCCGTTTCAGCACATAACAAACTTGGTTCAGGCAATGCAAGCTGAAACTCGGCCCAAAATTAAAATTGCAGTCTGTGCATGAATAAAACCTATTTTTCAACACAGAGAAACATATCTGAAGGTGTTAGAAGTGTTTTGCATGATTTTTGAAGTTAGAGCCTGAAATGTCAGAAAACAGCGTTTCAGCACATAACAAACTTGGTTCTGGTAATGCAAGCTGAAACTCGGCCAAAAATTAAAATTGCAGTCTGTGCATGAATAAAACCTATTTTGCAACACAGAGAAACATATCTGAAGGTGTTAGAAGTGTTTTGCATGATTTTTGAAGTTAGAGCCTGAAATGCCAGAAAATGGCGTTTCAGCACATAACAGACTTGGTTCAGGCAATGCAAGCTGAAACTCGGCCCAAAATTAAAATTGCAGTCTGTGCATGAATAAAACCTATTGTGCAACACAGAGAAACATATCTAAAGGTGTTAGAAGTGTTTTGCATGATTTTTGAAGTTAGAGCCTGAAATGTCAGAAAACGCCGTTTCAGCACATAACAAACTTGGTTCAGGCAATGCAAGCTGAAACTCGGCCCAAAATTAAAATTGCAGTCTGTGCATGAATAAAACCTATTTTTCAACACAGAGAAACATATCTGAAGGTGTTAGAAGTGTTTTGCATGATTTTTGAAGTTAGAGCCTGAAATGTCAGAAAACAGCGTTTCAGCACTTAACAAACTTGGTTCTGGCAATGCAAGCTGAAACTCGGTCCAAAATTAAAATTGCAGTCTGTGCATGAATAAAACCTATTTTGCAACACAGAGAAACAAATCTGAAGGTGTTAGAAGTGATTTGCATGATTTTTGAAGTTAGAGCCTGAAATGTCAGAAAAAGGCTTTTCAGCACATAACAAACTTGGTTCTGGCAATGCAAGCTGAAACTCGGTCCAAAATTAAAATTGCAGTCTGTGCATGAATAAAACCTATTTTTCAACACAGAGAAACATATCTGAAGGTGTTAGAAGTGTTTTGCATGATTTTTGAAGTTAGAGCCTGAAATGTCAGAAAACGACGTTTTAGCACATAACAAACTTGGTTCAGGCAATGCAAGCTGAAACTCGGCCCAAAATTAAAATTGCAGTCTGTGCATGAATAAAACCTATTTTGCAACACAGAGAAACATATCTGAAGGTGTTAGAAGTGTTTTGCATGATTTTTGAAGTTAGAGCCTGAAATGTTAGAAAACGGCGTTTCAGCACTTAACAAACTTGGTTCTGGCAATGCAAGCTGAAACTCGGCCAAAAATTTAAATTGCAGTCTGTGCATGAATAAAACCTATTTTGCAACACAGAGAAACATATCTGAAGGTGTTAGAAGTGTTTTGCATGATTTTTGAAGTTAGAGCCTGAAATGTCAGAAAACGGCATTTCAGCACATAACAAACTCGGTTCAGGCAATGCAAGCTGAAACTCGGCCAAAAATTAAAATTGCAGTCTGTGCATGAATAAAACCTATTTTTCAACACAGAGAAACATATCTGAAGGTGTTAGAAGTGTTTTGCATGATTTTTGAAGTTAGAGCCTGAAATGTCAGAAAACGGCGTTTCAGCACATAACAAACTCGGTTCAGGCAATGCAAGCTGAAACTCGGCCCAAAATTAAAATTGCAGTCTGTGCATGAATAAAACCTATTTTGCAACACAGAGAAACATATCTTAAGGTGTTAGAAGTGTTTTGCATGATTTTTGAAGTTAGAGCCTGAAATGTCAGAAAACGCCGTTTCAGCACATAACAAACTTGGTTCAGGCAATGCAAGCTGAAACTCGGCCCAAAATTAAAATTGCAGTCTGTGCATGAATAAAACCTATTTTTCAACACAGAGAAACATATCTGAAGGTGTTAGAAGTGTTTTGCATGATTTTTGAAGTTAGAGCCTGAAATGTCAGAAAACAGCGTTTCAGCACTTAACAAACTTGGTTCTGGCAATGCAAGCTGAAACTCGGTCCAAAATTAAAATTGCAGTCTGTGCATGAATAAAACCTATTTTGCAACACAGAGAAACAAATCTGAAGGTGTTAGAAGTGTTTTGCATGATTTTTGAAGTTAGAGCCTGGAAATGTCAGAAAAAGGCTTTTCAGCACATAACAAACTTGGTTCTGGCAATGCAAGCTAAAACTCGGTCCAAAATTAAAATTGCAGTCTGTGCATGAATAAAACCTATTTTGCAACACAGAGAAACATATCTGAAGGTGTTAGAAGTGTTTTGCATGATTTTTGAAGTTAGAGCCTGAAATGTCAGAAAACGGCGTTTCAGCACATAACAAACTCGGTTCAGGCAATGCAAGCTGAAACTCGGCCCAAAATTAAAATTGCAGTCTGTGCATGAATAAAACCTATTTTGCAACACAGAGAAACAAATCTGAAGGTGTTAGAAGTGTTTTGCATGATTTTTGAAGTTAGAGCCTGAAATGTCAGAAAAAGGCTTTTCAGCACATAACAAACTTGGTTCTCGCAATGCAAGCTGAAACTCGGTCCAAAATTAAAATTGCAGTCTGTGCATGAATAAAACCTATTTTGCAACACAGAGAAACATATCTGAAGGTGTTAGAAGTGTTTTGCATGATTTTTGAAGTTAGAGCCTGAAATGTCAGAAAACGGCGTTTCAGCACATAACAAACTCGGTTCAGGCAATGCAAGCTGAAACTCGGCCAAAAATTAAAATTGCAGTCTGTGCATGAATAAAACCTATTTTGCAACACAGAGAAACATATCTGAAGGTGTTAGAAGTGGTTTGCATGATTTTTGAAGTTAGAGCCTGAAATGTCAGAAAACGCCGTTTCAGCACATAACAAACTTGGTTCAGGCAATGCAAGCTGAAACTCGGCCCAAAATTAAAATTGCAGTCTGTGCATGAATAAAACCTATTTTTCAACACAGAGAAACATATCTGAAGGTGTTAGAAGTGTTTTGCATGATTTTTGAAGTTAGAGCCTGAAATGTCAGAAAACAGCGTTTCAGCACATAACAAACTTGGTTCTGGTAATGCAAGCTGAAACTCGGCCAAAAATTAAAATTGCAGTCTGTGCATGAATAAAACCTATTTTGCAACACAGAGAAACATATCTGAAGGTGTTAGAAGTGTTTTGCATGATTTTTGAAGTTAGAGCCTGAAATGCCAGAAAATGGCGTTTCAGCACATAACAGACTTGGTTCAGGCAATGCAAGCTGAAACTCGGCCCAAAATTAAAATTGCAGTCTGTGCATGAATAAAACCTATTGTGCAACACAGAGAAACATATCTAAAGGTGTTAGAAGTGTTTTGCATGATTTTTGAAGTTAGAGCCTGAAATGTCAGAAAACGCCGTTTCAGCACATAACAAACTTGGTTCAGGCAATGCAAGCTGAAACTCGGCCCAAAATTAAAATTGCAGTCTGTGCATGAATAAAACCTATTTTTCAACACAGAGAAACATATCTGAAGGTGTTAGAAGTGTTTTGCATGATTTTTGAAGTTAGAGCCTGAAATGTCAGAAAACAGCGTTTCAGCACTTAACAAACTTGGTTCTGGCAATGCAAGCTGAAACTCGGTCCAAAATTAAAATTGCAGTCTGTGCATGAATAAAACCTATTTTGCAACACAGAGAAACAAATCTGAAGGTGTTAGAAGTGATTTGCATGATTTTTGAAGTTAGAGCCTGAAATGTCAGAAAAAGGCTTTTCAGCACATAACAAACTTGGTTCTGGCAATGCAAGCTGAAACTCGGTCCAAAATTAAAATTGCAGTCTGTGCATGAATAAAACCTATTTTGCAACACAGAGAAACATATCTGAAGGTGTTAGAAGTGTTTTGCATGATTTTTGAAGTTAGAGCCTGAAATGTCAGAAAACGGCGTTTCAGCACATAACAAACTCGGTTCAGGCAATGCAAGCTGTAACTCGGCCAAAAATTAAAATTGCAGTCTGTGCATGAATAAAACCTATTTTGCAACACAGAGAAACATATCTGAAGGTGTTAGAAGTGTTTTGCATGATTTTTGAAGTTAGAGCCTGAAATGTCAGAAAACAGCGTTTCAGCACATAACAAACTTGGTTCTGGTAATGCAAGCTGAAACTCGGTCCAAAATTAAAATTGCAGTCTGTGCATGAATAAAACCTATTTTGCAACACAGAGAAACATATCTGAAGGTGTTA
>NW_027394276.1:24634705-24753331 GCF_049309525.1 Garra rufa | reverse complement strand
ACAGACTGCAATTTTAATTTTGGACCGAGTTTCAGCTTGCATTGCCAGAACCAAGTTTGTTATGTGCTGAAACGCCGTTTTCTGACATTTCAGGCTCTAACTTCAAAAATCATGCAAAACACTTCTAACACCTTCAGATATGTTTCTCTGTGTTGAAAAATAGGTTTTATTCATGCACAGACTGCAATTTTAATTTTTGGCCGAGTTTCAGCTTGCATTGCCTGAACCGAGTTTGTTATGTGCTGAAACGCCGTTTTCTGACATTTCAGGCTCTAACTTCAAAAATCATGCAAAACACTTCTAACACCTTCAGATATGATTCTCTGTGTTGCAAAATAGGTTTTATTCATGCACAGACTGCAATTTTAATTTTTGGCCGAGTTTCAGCTTGCATTACCAGAACCAAGTTTGTTATGTGCTGAAACGCTGTTTTCTGACATTTCAGGCTCTAACTTCAAAAATCATGCAAAACACTTCTAACACCTTCAGATATGTTTCTCTGTGTTGAAAAATAGGTTTTATTCATGCACAGACTGCAATTTTAATTTTTGGCCGAGTTTCAGCTTGCATTGCCAGAACCAAGTTTGTTAAGTGCTGAAACGCCGTTTTCTGACATTTCAGGCTCTAACTTCAAAAATCATGCAAAACACTTCTAACACCTTCAGATATGTTTCTCTGTGTTGCAAAATAGGTTTTATTCATGCACAGACTGCAATTTTAATTTTGGGCCGAGTTTCAGCTTGCATTGCCTGAACCAAGTTTGTTATGTGCTGAAAAGCCTTTTTCTGACATTTCAGGCTCTAGCTTCAAAAATCATGCAAAACACTTCTAACACCTTCAGATTTGTTTCTCTGTGTTGCAAAATAGGTTTTATTCATGCACAGACTGCAATTTTAATTTTGGACCGAGTTTCAGCTTGCATTGCCAGAACCAAGTTTGTTATGTGCTGAAACGCCGTTTTCTGACATTTCAGGCTCTAACTTCAAAAATCATGCAAAACACTTCTAACACCTTCAGATATGTTTCTCTGCGTTGAAAAATAGGTTTTATTCATGCACAGACTGCAATTTTAAATTTTGGCCGAGTTTCAGCTTGCATTACCAGAACCAAGTTTGTTATGTGCTGAAAAGCCTTTTTCTGACATTTCAGGCTCTAACTTCAAAAATCATGCAAAACACTTCTAACACCTTCAGATATGTTTCTCTGTGTTGCAAAATAGGTTTTATTCATGCACAGACTGCAATTTTAATTTTGGGCCGAGTTTCAGCTTGCATTGCCTGAACCAAGTTTGTTATGTGCTAAAACGTCGTTTTCTGACATTTCAGGCTCTAACTTCAAAAATCATGCAAAACACTTCTAACACCTTCAGATATGTTTCTCTGTGTTGCAAAATAGGTTTTATTCATGCACAGACTGCAATTTTAATTTTGGGCCGAGTTTCAGCTTGCATTGCCTGAACCAAGTCTGTTATGTGCTGAAACGCTGTTTTCTGACATTTCAGGCTCTAACTTCAAAAATCATGCAAAACACTTCTAACACCTTCAGATATGTTTCTCTGTGTTGAAAAATAGGTTTTATTCATGCACAGACTGCAATTTTAATTTTTGGCCGAGTTTCAGCTTGCATTGCCTGAACCGAGTTTGATATGTGCTGAAACGCCGTTTTCTGACATTTCAGGCTCTAACTTCAAAAATCATGCAAAACACTTCTAACACCTTCAGATATGTTTCTCTGTGTTGCAAAATAGGTTTTATTCATGCACAGACTGCAATTTTAATTTTTGGCCGAGTTTCAGCTTGCATTACCAGAACCAAGTTTGTTATGTGCTGAAACGCTGTTTTCTGACATTTCAGGCTCTAACTTCAAAAATCATGCAAAACACTTCTAACACCTTCAGATATGTTTCTCTGTGTTGAAAAATAGGTTTTATTCATGCACAGACTACAATTTTAATTTTTGGCCGAGTTTCAGCTTGCATTGCCAGAACCAAGTTTGTTAAGTGCTGAAAACGCCGTTTTCTGACATTTCAGGCTCTAACTTCAAAAATCATGCAAAACACTTCTAACACCTTCAGATATGTTTCTCTGTGTTGCAAAATAGGTTTTATTCATGCACAGACTGCAATTTTAATTTTTGGCCGAGTTTCAGCTTGCATTGCCAGAACCAAGTTTGTTAAGTGCTGAATCGCCGTTTTCTGACATTTCAGGCTCTAACTTCAAAAATCATGCAAAACACTTCTAACACCTTCAGATATGTTTCTCTGTGTTGCAAAATAGGTTTTATTCATGCACAGACTGCAATTTTAATTTTGGGCCGAGTTTCAGCTTGCATTGCCTGAACCACGTTTGTTATGTGCTAAAACGTCGTTTTCTGACATTTCAGGCTCTAACTTCAAAAATCATGCAAAACACTTCTAACACCTTCAGATATGTTTCTCTGTGTTGCAAAATAGGTTTTATTCATGCACAGACTGCAATTTTAATTTTTGGCCGAGTTTCAGCTTGCATTACCAGAACCAAGTTTGTTATGTGCTGAAACGCTGTTTTCTGACATTTCAGGCTCTAACTTCAAAAATCATGCAAAACACTTCTAACACCTTCAGATATATTTCTCTGTGTTGAAAAATAGGTTTTATTCATGCACAGACTGCAATTTTAATTTTTGGCCGAGTTTCAGCTTGCATTGCCAGAACCAAGTTTGTTAAGTGCTGAAACGCCGTTTTCTGACATTTCAGGCTCTAACTTCAAAAATCATGCAAAACACTTCTAACACCTTCAGATATGTTTCTCTGTGTTGCAAAATAGGTTTTATTCATGCACAGACTGCAATTTTAATTTTGGGCCGAGTTTCAGCTTGCATTGCCTGAACCAAGTTTGTTATGTGCTGAAAAGCCTTTTTCTGACATTTCAGGCTCTAGCTTCAAAAATCATGCAAAACACTTCTAACACCTTCAGATTTGTTTCTCTGTGTTGCAAAATAGGTTTTATTCATGCACAGACTGCAATTTTAATTTTGGACCGAGTTTCAGCTTGCATTGCCAGAACCAAGTTTGTTATGTGCTGAAACGCCGTTTTCTGACATTTCAGGCTCTAACTTCAAAAATCATGCAAAACACTTCTAACACCTTCAGATATGTTTCTCTGCGTTGAAAAATAGGTTTTATTCATGCACAGACTGCAATTTTAAATTTTGGCCGAGTTTCAGCTTGCATTACCAGAACCAAGTTTGTTATGTGCTGAAAAGCCTTTTTCTGACATTTCAGGCTCTAACTTCAAAAATCATGCAAAACACTTCTAACACCTTCAGATATGTTTCTCTGTGTTGCAAAATAGGTTTTATTCATGCACAGACTGCAATTTTAATTTTGGACCGAGTTTCAGCTTGCATTGCCAGAACCAAGTTTGTTAAGTGCTGAAACGCTGTTTTCTGACATTTCAGGCTCTAACTTCAAAAATCATGCAAAACACTTCTAACACCTTCAGATATGTTTCTCTGTGTTGCAAAATAGGTTTTATTCATGCACAGACTGCAATTTTAATTTTTGGCCGAGTTTCAGCTTGCATTGCCTGAACCGAGTTTGTTATGTGCTGAAACGCCGTTTTCTGACATTTCAGGCTCTAACTTCAAAAATCATGCAAAACACTTCTAACACCTTCAGATATGTTTCTCTGTGTTGAAAAATAGGTTTTATTCATGCACAGACTGCAATTTTAATTTTTGGCCGAGTTTCAGCTTGCATTGCCTGAACCGAGTTTGTTATGTGCTGAAACGCCGTTTTCTGACATTTCAGGCTCTAACTTCAAAAATCATGCAAAACACTTCTAACAACTTCAGATATGTTTCTCTGTGTTGAAAAATAGGTTTTATTCATGCACAGACTGCAATTTTAATTTTTGGCCGAGTTTCAGCTTGCATTGCCTGAACCAAGTCTGTTATGTGCTGAAACGCTGTTTTCTGACATTTCAGGCTCTAACTTCAAAAATCATGCAAAACACTTCTAACACCTTCAGATATGTTTCTCTGTGTTGAAAAATAGGTTTTATTCATGCACAGACTGCAATTTTAATTTTTGGCCGAGTTTCAGCTTGCATTGCCTGAACCGAGTTTGTTATGTGCTGAAACGCCGTTTTCTGACATTTCAGGCTCTAACTTCAAAAATCATGCAAAGCACTTCTAACACCTTCAGATATGATTCTCTGTGTTGCAAAATAGGTTTTATTCATGCACAGACTGCAATTTTAATTTTTGGCCGAGTTTCAGCTTGCATTACCAGAACCAAGTTTGTTATGTGCTGAAACGCTGTTTTCTGACATTTCAGGCTCTAACTTCAAAAATCATGCAAAACACTTCTAACACCTTCAGATTTGTTTCTCTGTGTTGCAAAATAGGTTTTATTCATGCACAGACTGCAATTTTAATTTTGGACCGAGTTTCAGCTTGCATTGCCAGAACCAAGTTTGTTATGTGCTGAAACGCCGTTTTCTGACATTTCAGGCTCTAACTTCAAAAATCATGCAAAACACTTCTAACACCTTCAGATATGTTTCTCTGCGTTGAAAAATAGGTTTTATTCATGCACAGACTGCAATTTTAAATTTTGGCCGAGTTTCAGCTTGCATTACCAGAACCAAGTTTGTTATGTGCTGAAAAGCCTTTTTCTGACATTTCAGGCTCTAACTTCAAAAATCATGCAAAACACTTCTAACACCTTCAGATATGTTTCTCTGTGTTGCAAAATAGGTTTTATTCATGCACAGACTGCAATTTTAATTTTGGACCGAGTTTCAGCTTGCATTGCCAGAACCAAGTTTGTTAAGTGCTGAAACGCTGTTTTCTGACATTTCAGGCTCTAACTTCAAAAATCATGCAAAACACTTCTAACACCTTCAGATATGTTTCTCTGTGTTGCAAAATAGGTTTTATTCATGCACAGACTGCAATTTTAATTTTTGGCCGAGTTTCAGCTTGCATTGCCTGAACCGAGTTCGTTATGTGCTGAAACGCCGTTTTCTGACATTTCAGGCTCTAACGTCAAAAATCATGCAAAACACTTCTAACACCTTCAGATATGTTTCTCTGTGTTGAAAAATAGGTTTTATTCATGCACAGACTGCAATTTTAATTTTTGGCCGAGTTTCAGCTTGCATTGCCTGAACCGAGTTTGTTATGTGCTGAAACGCCGTTTTCTGACATTTCAGGCTCTAACTTCAAAAATCATGCAAAACACTTCTAACAACTTCAGATATGTTTCTCTGTGTTGAAAAATAGGTTTTATTCATGCACAGACTGCAATTTTAATTTTTGGCCGAGTTTCAGCTTGCATTGCCTGAACCAAGTCTGTTATGTGCTGAAACGCTGTTTTCTGACATTTCAGGCTCTAACTTCAAAAATCATGCAAAACACTTCTAACACCTTCAGATATGTTTCTCTGTGTTGAAAAATAGGTTTTATTCATGCACAGACTGCAATTTTAATTTTTGGCCGAGTTTCAGCTTGCATTGCCTGAACCGAGTTTGTTATGTGCTGAAACGCCGTTTTCTGACATTTCAGGCTCTAACTTCAAAAATCATGCAAAACACTTCTAACACCTTCAGATATGATTCTCTGTGTTGCAAAATAGGTTTTATTCATGCACAGACTGCAATTTTAATTTTTGGCCGAGTTTCAGCTTGCATTACCAGAACCAAGTTTGTTATGTGCTGAAACGCTGTTTTCTGACATTTCAGGCTCTAACTTCAAAAATCATGCAAAACACTTCTAACACCTTCAGATATATTTCTCTGTGTTGAAAAATAGGTTTTATTCATGCACAGACTGCAATTTTAATTTTTGGCCGAGTTTCAGCTTGCATTGCCAGAACCAAGTTTGTTAAGTGCTGAAACGCCGTTTTCTGACATTTCAGGCTCTAACTTCAAAAATCATGCAAAACACTTCTAACACCTTCAGATATGTTTCTCTGTGTTGCAAAATAGGTTTTATTCATGCACAGACTGCAATTTTAATTTTGGGCCGAGTTTCAGCTTGCATTGCCTGAACCAAGTTTGTTATGTGCTGAAAAGCCTTTTTCTGACATTTCAGGCTCTAGCTTCAAAAATCATGCAAAACACTTCTAACACCTTCAGATTTGTTTCTCTGTGTTGCAAAATAGGTTTTATTCATGCACAGACTGCAATTTTAATTTTGGACCGAGTTTCAGCTTGCATTGCCAGAACCAAGTTTGTTATGTGCTGAAACGCCGTTTTCTGACATTTCAGGCTCTAACTTCAAAAATCATGCAAAACACTTCTAACACCTTCAGATATGTTTCTCTGCGTTGAAAAATAGGTTTTATTCATGCACAGACTGCAATTTTAAATTTTGGCCGAGTTTCAGCTTGCATTACCAGAACCAAGTTTGTTATGTGCTGAAAAGCCTTTTTCTGACATTTCAGGCTCTAACTTCAAAAATCATGCAAAACACTTCTAACACCTTCAGATATGTTTCTCTGTGTTGCAAAATAGGTTTTATTCATGCACAGACTGCAATTTTAATTTTGGACCGAGTTTCAGCTTGCATTGCCAGAACCAAGTTTGTTAAGTGCTGAAACGCTGTTTTCTGACATTTCAGGCTCTAACTTCAAAAATCATGCAAAACACTTCTAACACCTTCAGATATGTTTCTCTGTGTTGCAAAATAGGTTTTATTCATGCACAGACTGCAATTTTAATTTTTGGCCGAGTTTCAGCTTGCATTGCCTGAACCGAGTTTGTTATGTGCTGAAACGCCGTTTTCTGACATTTCAGGCTCTAACTTCAAAAATCATGCAAAACACTTCTAACACCTTCAGATATGTTTCTCTGTGTTGAAAAATAGGTTTTATTCATGCACAGACTGCAATTTTAATTTTTGGCCGAGTTTCAGCTTGCATTGCCTGAACCGAGTTTGTTATGTGCTGAAACGCCGTTTTCTGACATTTCAGGCTCTAACTTCAAAAATCATGCAAAACACTTCTAACAACTTCAGATATGTTTCTCTGTGTTGAAAAATAGGTTTTATTCATGCACAGACTGCAATTTTAATTTTTGGCCGAGTTTCAGCTTGCATTGCCTGAACCAAGTCTGTTATGTGCTGAAACGCTGTTTTCTGACATTTCAGGCTCTAACTTCAAAAATCATGCAAAACACTTCTAACACCTTCAGATATGTTTCTCTGTGTTGAAAAATAGGTTTTATTCATGCACAGACTGCAATTTTAATTTTTGGCCGAGTTTCAGCTTGCATTGCCTGAACCGAGTTTGTTATGTGCTGAAACGCCGTTTTCTGACATTTCAGGCTCTAACTTCAAAAATCATGCAAAACACTTCTAACACCTTCAGATATGATTCTCTGTGTTGCAAAATAGGTTTTATTCATGCACAGACTGCAATTTTAATTTTTGGCCGAGTTTCAGCTTGCATTACCAGAACCAAGTTTGTTATGTGCTGAAACGCTGTTTTCTGACATTTCAGGCTCTAACTTCAAAAATCATGCAAAACACTTCTAACACCTTCAGATTTGTTTCTCTGTGTTGCAAAATAGGTTTTATTCATGCACAGACTGCAATTTTAATTTTGGACCGAGTTTCAGCTTGCATTGCCAGAACCAAGTTTGTTATGTGCTGAAACGCCGTTTTCTGACATTTCAGGCTCTAACTTCAAAAATCATGCAAAACACTTCTAACACCTTCAGATATGTTTCTCTGCGTTGAAAAATAGGTTTTATTCATGCACAGACTGCAATTTTAAATTTTGGCCGAGTTTCAGCTTGCATTACCAGAACCAAGTTTGTTATGTGCTGAAAAGCCTTTTTCTGACATTTCAGGCTCTAACTTCAAAAATCATGCAAAACACTTCTAACACCTTCAGATATGTTTCTCTGTGTTGCAAAATAGGTTTTATTCATGCACAGACTGCAATTTTAATTTTGGACCGAGTTTCAGCTTGCATTGCCAGAACCAAGTTTGTTAAGTGCTGAAACGCTGTTTTCTGACATTTCAGGCTCTAACTTCAAAAATCATGCAAAACACTTCTAACACCTTCAGATATGTTTCTCTGTGTTGCAAAATAGGTTTTATTCATGCACAGACTGCAATTTTAATTTTTGGCCGAGTTTCAGCTTGCATTGCCTGAACCGAGTTCGTTATGTGCTGAAACGCCGTTTTCTGACATTTCAGGCTCTAACGTCAAAAATCATGCAAAACACTTCTAACACCTTCAGATATGTTTCTCTGTGTTGAAAAATAGGTTTTATTCATGCACAGACTGCAATTTTAATTTTTGGCCGAGTTTCAGCTTGCATTGCCTGAACCGAGTTTGTTATGTGCTGAAACGCCGTTTTCTGACATTTCAGGCTCTAACTTCAAAAATCATGCAAAACACTTCTAACAACTTCAGATATGTTTCTCTGTGTTGAAAAATAGGTTTTATTCATGCACAGACTGCAATTTTAATTTTTGGCCGAGTTTCAGCTTGCATTGCCTGAACCAAGTCTGTTATGTGCTGAAACGCTGTTTTCTGACATTTCAGGCTCTAACTTCAAAAATCATGCAAAACACTTCTAACACCTTCAGATATGTTTCTCTGTGTTGAAAAATAGGTTTTATTCATGCACAGACTGCAATTTTAATTTTTGGCCGAGTTTCAGCTTGCATTGCCTGAACCGAGTTTGTTATGTGCTGAAACGCCGTTTTCTGACATTTCAGGCTCTAACTTCAAAAATCATGCAAAACACTTCTAACACCTTCAGATATGATTCTCTGTGTTGCAAAATAGGTTTTATTCATGCACAGACTGCAATTTTAATTTTTGGCCGAGTTTCAGCTTGCATTACCAGAACCAAGTTTGTTATGTGCTGAAACGCTGTTTTCTGACATTTCAGGCTCTAACTTCAAAAATCATGCAAAACACTTCTAACACCTTCAGATATGTTTCTCTGTGTTGAAAAATAGGTTTTATTCATGCACAGACTGCAATTTTAATTTTTGGCCGAGTTTCAGCTTGCATTGCCAGAACCAAGTTTGTTAAGTGCTGAAACGCCGTTTTCTGACATTTCAGGCTCTAACTTCAAAAATCATGCAAAACACTTCTAACACCTTCAGATATGTTTCTCTGTGTTGCAAAATAGGTTTTATTCATGCACAGACTGCAATTTTAATTTTGGGCCGAGTTTCAGCTTGCATTGCCTGAACCAAGTTTGTTATGTGCTGAAAAGCCTTTTTCTGACATTTCAGGCTCTAGCTTCAAAAATCATGCAAAACACTTCTAACACCTTCAGATTTGTTTCTCTGTGTTGCAAAATAGGTTTTATTCATGCACAGACTGCAATTTTAAATTTTGGCCGAGTTTCAGCTTGCATTACCAGAACCAAGTTTGTTATGTGCTGAAAAGCCTTTTTCTGACATTTCAGGCTCTAACTTCAAAAATCATGCAAAACACTTCTAACACCTTCAGATATGTTTCTCTGTGTTGCAAAATAGGTTTTATTCATGCACAGACTGCAATTTTAATTTTGGACCGAGTTTCAGCTTGCATTGCCAGAACCAAGTTTGTTAAGTGCTGAAACGCTGTTTTCTGACATTTCAGGCTCTAACTTCAAAAATCATGCAAAACACTTCTAACACCTTCAGATATGTTTCTCTGTGTTGCAAAATAGGTTTTATTCATGCACAGACTGCAATTTTAATTTTTGGCCGAGTTTCAGCTTGCATTGCCTGAACCGAGTTTGTTATGTGCTGAAACGCCGTTTTCTGACATTTCAGGCTCTAACTTCAAAAATCATGCAAAACACTTCTAACACCTTCAGATATGTTTCTCTGTGTTGAAAAATAGGTTTTATTCATGCACAGACTGCAATTTTAATTTTTGGCCGAGTTTCAGCTTGCATTGCCTGAACCAAGTCTGTTATGTGCTGAAACGCTGTTTTCTGACATTTCAGGCTCTAACTTCAAAAATCATGCAAAACACTTCTAACACCTTCAGATATGTTTCTCTGTGTTGAAAAATAGGTTTTATTCATGCACAGACTGCAATTTTAATTTTTGGCCGAGTTTCAGCTTGCATTGCCTGAACCGAGTTTGTTATGTGCTGAAACGCCGTTTTCTGACATTTCAGGCTCTAACTTCAAAAATCATGCAAAACACTTCTAACACCTTCAGATATGATTCTCTGTGTTGCAAAATAGTTTTTATTCATGCACAGACTGCAATTTTAATTTTTGGCCGAGTTTCAGCTTGCATTACCAGAACCAAGTTTGTTATGTGCTGAAACGCTGTTTTCTGACATTTCAGGCTCTAACTTCAAAAATCATGCAAAACACTTCTAACACCTTCAGATATGTTTCTCTGTGTTGAAAAATAGGTTTTATTCATGCACAGACTGCAATTTTAATTTTTGGCCGAGTTTCAGCTTGCATTGCCAGAACCAAGTTTGTTAAGTGCTGAAACGCCGTTTTCTGACATTTCAGGCTCTAACTTCAAAAATCATGCAAAACACTTCTAACACCTTCAGATATGTTTCTCTGTGTTGCAAAATAGGTTTTATTCATGCACAGACTGCAATTTTAATTTTGGGCCGAGTTTCAGCTTGCATTGCCTGAACCAAGTTTGTTATGTGCTGAAAAGCCTTTTTCTGACATTTCAGGCTCTAGCTTCAAAAATCATGCAAAACACTTCTAACACCTTCAGATTTGTTTCTCTGTGTTGCAAAATAGGTTTTATTCATGCACAGACTGCAATTTTAATTTTGGACCGAGTTTCAGCTTGCATTGCCAGAACCAAGTTTGTTATGTGCTGAAACGCCGTTTTCTGACATTTCAGGCTCTAACTTCAAAAATCATGCAAAACACTTCTAACACCTTCAGATATGTTTCTCTGCGTTGAAAAATAGGTTTTATTCATGCACAGACTGCAATTTTAAATTTTGGCCGAGTTTCAGCTTGCATTACCAGAACCAAGTTTGTTATGTGCTGAAAAGCCTTTTTCTGACATTTCAGGCTCTAACTTCAAAAATCATGCAAAACACTTCTAACACCTTCAGATATGTTTCTCTGTGTTGCAAAATAGGTTTTATTCATGCACAGACTGCAATTTTAATTTTGGGCCGAGTTTCAGCTTGCATTGCCTGAACCAAGTTTGTTATGTGCTAAAACGTCGTTTTCTGACATTTCAGGCTCTAACTTCAAAAATCATGCAAAACACTTCTAACACCTTCAGATATGTTTCTCTGTGTTGCAAAATAGGTTTTATTCATGCACAGACTGCAATTTTAAATTTTGGCCGAGTTTCAGCTTGCATTACCAGAACCAAGTTTGTTATGTGCTGAAAAGCCTTTTTCTGACATTTCAGGCTCTAACTTCAAAAATCATGCAAAACACTTCTAACACCTTCAGATATGTTTCTCTGTGTTGCAAAATAGGTTTTATTCATGCACAGACTGCAATTTTAATTTTGGACCGAGTTTCAGCTTGCATTGCCAGAACCAAGTTTGTTAAGTGCTGAAACGCTGTTTTCTGACATTTCAGGCTCTAACTTCAAAAATCATGCAAAACACTTCTAACACCTTCAGATATGTTTCTCTGTGTTGCAAAATAGGTTTTATTCATGCACAGACTGCAATTTTAATTTTTGGCCGAGTTTCAGCTTGCATTACCAGAACCAAGTTTGTTATGTGCTGAAAAGCCTTTTTCTGACATTTCAGGCTCTAACTTCAAAAATCATGCAAAACACTTCTAACACCTTCAGATATGTTTCTCTGTGTTGCAAAATAGGTTTTATTCATGCACAGACTGCAATTTTAATTTTGGGCCGAGTTTCAGCTTGCATTGCCTGAACCAAGTTTGTTATGTGCTAAAACGTCGTTTTCTGACATTTCAGGCTCTAACTTCAAAAATCATGCAAAACACTTCTAACACCTTCAGATATGTTTCTCTGTGTTGCAAAATAGGTTTTATTCATGCACAGACTGCAATTTTAAATTTTGGCCGAGTTTCAGCTTGCATTACCAGAACCAAGTTTGTTATGTGCTGAAAAGCCTTTTTCTGACATTTCAGGCTCTAACTTCAAAAATCATGCAAAACACTTCTAACACCTTCAGATATGTTTCTCTGTGTTGCAAAATAGGTTTTATTCATGCACAGACTGCAATTTTAATTTTGGACCGAGTTTCAGCTTGCATTGCCAGAACCAAGTTTGTTAAGTGCTGAAACGCTGTTTTCTGACATTTCAGGCTCTAACTTCAAAAATCATGCAAAACACTTCTAACACCTTCAGATATGTTTCTCTGTGTTGCAAAATAGGTTTTATTCATGCACAGACTGCAATTTTAATTTTTGGCCGAGTTTCAGCTTGCATTGCCTGAACCGAGTTTGTTATGTGCTGAAACGCCGTTTTCTGACATTTCAGGCTCTAACTTCAAAAATCATGCAAAACACTTCTAACACCTTCAGATATGTTTCTCTGCGTTGAAAAATAGGTTTTATTCATGCACAGACTGCAATTTTAAATTTTGGCCGAGTTTCAGCTTGCATTACCAGAACCAAGTTTGTTATGTGCTGAAAAGCCTTTTTCTGACATTTCAGGCTCTAACTTCAAAAATCATGCAAAACACTTCTAACACCTTCAGATATGTTTCTCTGTGTTGCAAAATAGGTTTTATTCATGCACAGACTGCAATTTTAATTTTGGGCCGAGTTTCAGCTTGCATTGCCTGAACCAAGTTTGTTATGTGCTAAAACGTCGTTTTCTGACATTTCAGGCTCTAACTTCAAAAATCATGCAAAACACTTCTAACACCTTCAGATATGTTTCTCTGTGTTGCAAAATAGGTTTTATTCATGCACAGACTGCAATTTTAAATTTTGGCCGAGTTTCAGCTTGCATTACCAGAACCAAGTTTGTTATGTGCTGAAAAGCCTTTTTCTGACATTTCAGGCTCTAACTTCAAAAATCATGCAAAACACTTCTAACACCTTCAGATATGTTTCTCTGTGTTGCAAAATAGGTTTTATTCATGCACAGACTGCAATTTTAATTTTGGACCGAGTTTCAGCTTGCATTGCCAGAACCAAGTTTGTTAAGTGCTGAAACGCTGTTTTCTGACATTTCAGGCTCTAACTTCAAAAATCATGCAAAACACTTCTAACACCTTCAGATATGTTTCTCTGTGTTGCAAAATAGGTTTTATTCATGCACAGACTGCAATTTTAATTTTTGGCCGAGTTTCAGCTTGCATTGCCTGAACCGAGTTTGTTATGTGCTGAAACGCCGTTTTCTGACATTTCAGGCTCTAACTTCAAAAATCATGCAAAACACTTCTAACACCTTCAGATATGTTTCTCTGTGTTGAAAAATAGGTTTTATTCATGCACAGACTGCAATTTTAATTTTTGGCCGAGTTTCAGCTTGCATTGCCTGAACCAAGTCTGTTATGTGCTGAAACGCTGTTTTCTGACATTTCAGGCTCTAACTTCAAAAATCATGCAAAACACTTCTAACACCTTCAGATATGTTTCTCTGTGTTGAAAAATAGGTTTTATTCATGCACAGACTGCAATTTTAATTTTTGGCCGAGTTTCAGCTTGCATTGCCTGAACCGAGTTTGTTATGTGCTGAAACGCCGTTTTCTGACATTTCAGGCTCTAACTTCAAAAATCATGCAAAACACTTCTAACACCTTCAGATATGATTCTCTGTGTTGCAAAATAGGTTTTATTCATGCACAGACTGCAATTTTAATTTTTGGCCGAGTTTCAGCTTGCATTACCAGAACCAAGTTTGTTATGTGCTGAAACGCTGTTTTCTGACATTTCAGGCTCTAACTTCAAAAATCATGCAAAACACTTCTAACACCTTCAGATATGTTTCTCTGTGTTGAAAAATAGGTTTTATTCATGCACAGACTGCAATTTTAATTTTTGGCCGAGTTTCAGCTTGCATTGCCAGAACCAAGTTTGTTAAGTGCTGAAACGCCGTTTTCTGACATTTCAGGCTCTAACTTCAAAAATCATGCAAAACACTTCTAACACCTTCAGATATGTTTCTCTGTGTTGCAAAATAGGTTTTATTCATGCACAGACTGCAATTTTAATTTTGGGCCGAGTTTCAGCTTGCATTGCCTGAACCAAGTTTGTTATGTGCTGAAAAGCCTTTTTCTGACATTTCAGGCTCTAGCTTCAAAAATCATGCAAAACACTTCTAACACCTTCAGATTTGTTTCTCTGTGTTGCAAAATAGGTTTTATTCATGCACAGACTGCAATTTTAATTTTGGACCGAGTTTCAGCTTGCATTGCCAGAACCAAGTTTGTTATGTGCTGAAACGCCGTTTTCTGACATTTCAGGCTCTAACTTCAAAAATCATGCAAAACACTTCTAACACCTTCAGATATGTTTCTCTGCGTTGAAAAATAGGTTTTATTCATGCACAGACTGCAATTTTAAATTTTGGCCGAGTTTCAGCTTGCATTACCAGAACCAAGTTTGTTATGTGCTGAAAAGCCTTTTTCTGACATTTCAGGCTCTAACTTCAAAAATCATGCAAAACACTTCTAACACCTTCAGATATGTTTCTCTGTGTTGCAAAATAGGTTTTATTCATGCACAGACTGCAATTTTAAATTTTGGCCGAGTTTCAGCTTGCATTGCCTGAACCGAGTTTGTTATGTGCTGAAACGCCGTTTTCTGACATTTCAGGCTCTAACTTCAAAAATCATGCAAAACACTTCTAACACCTTCAGATATGTTTCTCTGTGTTGAAAAATAGGTTTTATTCATGCACAGACTGCAATTTTAATTTTTGGCCGAGTTTCAGCTTGCATTGCCTGAACCGAGTTTGTTATGTGCTGAAACGCCGTTTTCTGACATTTCAGGCTCTAACTTCAAAAATCATGCAAAACACTTCTAACAACTTCAGATATGTTTCTCTGTGTTGAAAAATAGGTTTTATTCATGCACAGACTGCAATTTTAATTTTTGGCCGAGTTTCAGCTTGCATTGCCTGAACCAAGTCTGTTATGTGCTGAAACGCTGTTTTCTGACATTTCAGGCTCTAACTTCAAAAATCATGCAAAACACTTCTAACACCTTCAGATATGTTTCTCTGTGTTGAAAAATAGGTTTTATTCATGCACAGACTGCAATTTTAATTTTTGGCCGAGTTTCAGCTTGCATTGCCTGAACCGAGTTTGTTATGTGCTGAAACGCCGTTTTCTGACATTTCAGGCTCTAACTTCAAAAATCATGCAAAACACTTCTAACACCTTCAGATATGATTCTCTGTGTTGCAAAATAGGTTTTATTCATGCACAGACTGCAATTTTAATTTTTGGCCGAGTTTCAGCTTGCATTACCAGAACCAAGTTTGTTATGTGCTGAAACGCTGTTTTCTGACATTTCAGGCTCTAACTTCAAAAATCATGCAAAACACTTCTAACACCTTCAGATATGTTTCTCTGTGTTGAAAAATAGGTTTTATTCATGCACAGACTGCAATTTTAATTTTTGGCCGAGTTTCAGCTTGCATTGCCAGAACCAAGTTTGTTAAGTGCTGAAACGCCGTTTTCTGACATTTCAGGCTCTAACTTCAAAAATCATGCAAAACACTTCTAACACCTTCAGATATGTTTCTCTGTGTTGCAAAATAGGTTTTATTCATGCACAGACTGCAATTTTAATTTTGGGCCGAGTTTCAGCTTGCATTGCCTGAACCAAGTTTGTTATGTGCTGAAAAGCCTTTTTCTGACATTTCAGGCTCTAGCTTCAAAAATCATGCAAAACACTTCTAACACCTTCAGATTTGTTTCTCTGTGTTGCAAAATAGGTTTTATTCATGCACAGACTGCAATTTTAATTTTTGGCCGAGTTTCAGCTTGCATTGCCTGAACCAAGTTTGTTATGTGCTAAAACGTCGTTTTCTGACATTTCAGGCTCTAACTTCAAAAATCATGCAAAACACTTCTAACACCTTCAGATATGTTTCTCTGTGTTGCAAAATAGGTTTTATTCATGCACAGACTGCAATTTTAAATTTTGGCCGAGTTTCAGCTTGCATTACCAGAACCAAGTTTGTTATGTGCTGAAAAGCCTTTTTCTGACATTTCAGGCTCTAACTTCAAAAATCATGCAAAACACTTCTAACACCTTCAGATATGTTTCTCTGTGTTGCAAAATAGGTTTTATTCATGCACAGACTGCAATTTTAATTTTGGACCGAGTTTCAGCTTGCATTGCCAGAACCAAGTTTGTTAAGTGCTGAAACGCTGTTTTCTGACATTTCAGGCTCTAACTTCAAAAAACATGCAAAACACTTCTAACACCTTCAGATATGTTTCTCTGTGTTGCAAAATAGGTTTTATTCATGCACAGACTGCAATTTTAATTTTTGGCCGAGTTTCAGCTTGCATTGCCTGAACCGAGTTTGTTATGTGCTGAAACGCCGTTTTCTGACATTTCAGGCTCTAACTTCAAAAATCATGCAAAACACTTCTAACACCTTCAGATATGTTTCTCTGCGTTGAAAAATAGGTTTTATTCATGCACAGACTGCAATTTTAAATTTTGGCCGAGTTTCAGCTTGCATTACCAGAACCAAGTTTGTTATGTGCTGAAAAGCCTTTTTCTGACATTTCAGGCTCTAACTTCAAAAATCATGCAAAACACTTCTAACACCTTCAGATATGTTTCTCTGTGTTGCAAAATAGGTTTTATTCATGCACAGACTGCAATTTTAATTTTGGGCCGAGTTTCAGCTTGCATTGCCTGAACCAAGTTTGTTATGTGCTAAAACGTCGTTTTCTGACATTTCAGGCTCTAACTTCAAAAATCATGCAAAACACTTCTAACACCTTCAGATATGTTTCTCTGTGTTGCAAAATAGGTTTTATTCATGCACAGACTGCAATTTTAAATTTTGGCCGAGTTTCAGCTTGCATTACCAGAACCAAGTTTGTTATGTGCTGAAAAGCCTTTTTCTGACATTTCAGGCTCTAACTTCAAAAATCATGCAAAACACTTCTAACACCTTCAGATATGTTTCTCTGTGTTGCAAAATAGGTTTTATTCATGCACAGACTGCAATTTTAATTTTGGACCGAGTTTCAGCTTGCATTGCCAGAACCAAGTTTGTTAAGTGCTGAAACGCTGTTTTCTGACATTTCAGGCTCTAACTTCAAAAATCATGCAAAACACTTCTAACACCTTCAGATATGTTTCTCTGTGTTGCAAAATAGGTTTTATTCATGCACAGACTGCAATTTTAATTTTTGGCCGAGTTTCAGCTTGCATTGCCTGAACCGAGTTTGTTATGTGCTGAAACGCCGTTTTCTGACATTTCAGGCTCTAACTTCAAAAATCATGCAAAACACTTCTAACACCTTCAGATATGTTTCTCTGTGTTGAAAAATAGGTTTTATTCATGCACAGACTGCAATTTTAATTTTTGGCCGAGTTTCAGCTTGCATTGCCTGAACCAAGTCTGTTATGTGCTGAAACGCTGTTTTCTGACATTTCAGGCTCTAACTTCAAAAATCATGCAAAACACTTCTAACACCTTCAGATATGTTTCTCTGTGTTGAAAAATAGGTTTTATTCATGCACAGACTGCAATTTTAATTTTTGGCCGAGTTTCAGCTTGCATTGCCTGAACCGAGTTTGTTATGTGCTGAAACGCCGTTTTCTGACATTTCAGGCTCTAACTTCAAAAATCATGCAAAACACTTCTAACACCTTCAGATATGATTCTCTGTGTTGCAAAATAGGTTTTATTCATGCACAGACTGCAATTTTAATTTTTGGCCGAGTTTCAGCTTGCATTACCAGAACCAAGTTTGTTATGTGCTGAAACGCTGTTTTCTGACATTTCAGGCTCTAACTTCAAAAATCATGCAAAACACTTCTAACACCTTCAGATATGTTTCTCTGTGTTGAAAAATAGGTTTTATTCATGCACAGACTGCAATTTTAATTTTTGGCCGAGTTTCAGCTTGCATTGCCAGAACCAAGTTTGTTAAGTGCTGAAACGCCGTTTTCTGACATTTCAGGCTCTAACTTCAAAAATCATGCAAAACACTTCTAACACCTTCAGATATGTTTCTCTGTGTTGCAAAATAGGTTTTATTCATGCACAGACTGCAATTTTAATTTTGGGCCGAGTTTCAGCTTGCATTGCCTGAACCAAGTTTGTTATGTGCTGAAAAGCCTTTTTCTGACATTTCAGGCTCTAGCTTCAAAAATCATGCAAAACACTTCTAACACCTTCAGATTTGTTTCTCTGTGTTGCAAAATAGGTTTTATTCATGCACAGACTGCAATTTTAATTTTGGACCGAGTTTCAGCTTGCATTGCCAGAACCAAGTTTGTTATGTGCTGAAACGCCGTTTTCTGACATTTCAGGCTCTAACTTCAAAAATCATGCAAAACACTTCTAACACCTTCAGATATGTTTCTCTGCGTTGAAAAATAGGTTTTATTCATGCACAGACTGCAATTTTAAATTTTGGCCGAGTTTCAGCTTGCATTACCAGAACCAAGTTTGTTATGTGCTGAAAAGCCTTTTTCTGACATTTCAGGCTCTAACTTCAAAAATCATGCAAAACACTTCTAACACCTTCAGATATGTTTCTCTGTGTTGCAAAATAGGTTTTATTCATGCACAGACTGCAATTTTAATTTTGGGCCGAGTTTCAGCTTGCATTGCCTGAACCAAGTTTGTTATGTGCTAAAACGTCGTTTTCTGACATTTCAGGCTCTAACTTCAAAAATCATGCAAAACACTTCTAACACCTTCAGATATGTTTCTCTGTGTTGCAAAATAGGTTTTATTCATGCACAGACTGCAATTTTAATTTTGGGCCGAGTTTCAGCTTGCATTGCCTGAACCAAGTCTGTTATGTGCTGAAACGCTGTTTTCTGACATTTCAGGCTCTAACTTCAAAAATCATGCAAAACACTTCTAACACCTTCAGATATGTTTCTCTGTGTTGAAAAATAGGTTTTATTCATGCACAGACTGCAATTTTAATTTTTGGCCGAGTTTCAGCTTGCATTGCCTGAACCGAGTTTGTTATGTGCTGAAACGCCGTTTTCTGACATTTCAGGCTCTAACTTCAAAAATCATGCAAAACACTTCTAACACCTTCAGATATGTTTCTCTGTGTTGCAAAATAGGTTTTATTCATGCACAGACTGCAATTTTAATTTTTGGCCGAGTTTCAGCTTGCATTACCAGAACCAAGTTTGTTATGTGCTGAAACGCTGTTTTCTGACATTTCAGGCTCTAACTTCAAAAATCATGCAAAACACTTCTAACACCTTCAGATATGTTTCTCTGTGTTGAAAAATAGGTTTTATTCATGCACAGACTGCAATTTTAATTTTTGGCCGAGTTTCAGCTTGCATTGCCAGAACCAAGTTTGTTAAGTGCTGAAAACGCCGTTTTCTGACATTTCAGGCTCTAACTTCAAAAATCATGCAAAACACTTCTAACACCTTCAGATATGTTTCTCTGTGTTGCAAAATAGGTTTTATTCATGCACAGACTGCAATTTTAATTTTTGGCCGAGTTTCAGCTTGCATTGCCAGAACCAAGTTTGTTAAGTGCTGAATCGCCGTTTTCTGACATTTCAGGCTCTAACTTCAAAAATCATGCAAAACACTTCTAACACCTTCAGATATGTTTCTCTGTGTTGCAAAATAGGTTTTATTCATGCACAGACTGCAATTTTAATTTTGGGCCGAGTTTCAGCTTGCATTGCCTGAACCACGTTTGTTATGTGCTAAAACGTCGTTTTCTGACATTTCAGGCTCTAACTTCAAAAATCATGCAAAACACTTCTAACACCTTCAGATATGTTTCTCTGTGTTGCAAAATAGGTTTTATTCATGCACAGACTGCAATTTTAATTTTTGGCCGAGTTTCAGCTTGCATTACCAGAACCAAGTTTGTTATGTGCTGAAACGCTGTTTTCTGACATTTCAGGCTCTAACTTCAAAAATCATGCAAAACACTTCTAACACCTTCAGATATGTTTCTCTGTGTTGAAAAATAGGTTTTATTCATGCACAGACTGCAATTTTAATTTTTGGCCGAGTTTCAGCTTGCATTGCCAGAACCAAGTTTGTTAAGTGCTGAAACGCCGTTTTCTGACATTTCAGGCTCTAACTTCAAAAATCATGCAAAACACTTCTAACACCTTCAGATATGTTTCTCTGTGTTGCAAAATAGGTTTTATTCATGCACAGACTGCAATTTTAATTTTGGGCCGAGTTTCAGCTTGCATTGCCTGAACCAAGTTTGTTATGTGCTGAAAAGCCTTTTTCTGACATTTCAGGCTCTAGCTTCAAAAATCATGCAAAACACTTCTAACACCTTCAGATTTGTTTCTCTGTGTTGCAAAATAGGTTTTATTCATGCACAGACTGCAATTTTAATTTTGGACCGAGTTTCAGCTTGCATTGCCAGAACCAAGTTTGTTATGTGCTGAAACGCCGTTTTCTGACATTTCAGGCTCTAACTTCAAAAATCATGCAAAACACTTCTAACACCTTCAGATATGTTTCTCTGCGTTGAAAAATAGGTTTTATTCATGCACAGACTGCAATTTTAAATTTTGGCCGAGTTTCAGCTTGCATTGCCTGAACCAAGTCTGTTATGTGCTGAAACGCTGTTTTCTGACATTTCAGGCTCTAACTTCAAAAATCATGCAAAACACTTCTAACACCTTCAGATATGTTTCTCTGTGTTGAAAAATAGGTTTTATTCATGCACAGACTGCAATTTTAATTTTTGGCCGAGTTTCAGCTTGCATTGCCTGAACCGAGTTTGTTATGTGCTGAAACGCCGTTTTCTGACATTTCAGGCTCTAACTTCAAAAATCATGCAAAACACTTCTAACACCTTCAGATATGATTCTCTGTGTTGCAAAATAGGTTTTATTCATGCACAGACTGCAATTTTAATTTTTGGCCGAGTTTCAGCTTGCATTACCAGAACCAAGTTTGTTATGTGCTGAAACGCTGTTTTCTGACATTTCAGGCTCTAACTTCAAAAATCATGCAAAACACTTCTAACACCTTCAGATATGTTTCTCTGTGTTGAAAAATAGGTTTTATTCATGCACAGACTGCAATTTTAATTTTTGGCCGAGTTTCAGCTTGCATTGCCAGAACCAAGTTTGTTAAGTGCTGAAACGCCGTTTTCTGACATTTCAGGCTCTAACTTCAAAAATCATGCAAAACACTTCTAACACCTTCAGATATGTTTCTCTGTGTTGCAAAATAGGTTTTATTCATGCACAGACTGCAATTTTAATTTTGGGCCGAGTTTCAGCTTGCATTGCCTGAACCAAGTTTGTTATGTGCTGAAAAGCCTTTTTCTGACATTTCAGGCTCTAGCTTCAAAAATCATGCAAAACACTTCTAACACCTTCAGATTTGTTTCTCTGTGTTGCAAAATAGGTTTTATTCATGCACAGACTGCAATTTTAATTTTTGGCCGAGTTTCAGCTTGCATTACCAGAACCAAGTTTGTTATGTGCTGAAACGCTGTTTTCTGACATTTCAGGCTCTAACTTCAAAAATCATGCAAAACACTTCTAACACCTTCAGATATGTTTCTCTGTGTTGAAAAATAGGTTTTATTCATGCACAGACTGCAATTTTAATTTTTGGCCGAGTTTCAGCTTGCATTGCCAGAACCAAGTTTGTTAAGTGCTGAAACGCCGTTTTCTGACATTTCAGGCTCTAACTTCAAAAATCATGCAAAACACTTCTAACACCTTCAGATATGTTTCTCTGTGTTGCAAAATAGGTTTTATTCATGCACAGACTGCAATTTTAATTTTGGGCCGAGTTTCAGCTTGCATTGCCTGAACCAAATTTGTTATGTGCTGAAAAGCCTTTTTCTGACATTTCAGGCTCTAGCTTCAAAAATCATGCAAAACACTTCTAACACCTTCAGATTTGTTTCTCTGTGTTGCAAAATAGGTTTTATTCATGCACAGACTGCAATTTTAATTTTGGACCGAGTTTCAGCTTGCATTGCCAGAACCAAGTTTGTTATGTGCTGAAACGCCGTTTTCTGACATTTCAGGCTCTAACTTCAAAAATCATGCAAAACACTTCTAACACCTTCAGATATGTTTCTCTGCGTTGAAAAATAGGTTTTATTCATGCACAGACTGCAATTTTAATTTTGGGCCGAGTTTCAGCTTGCATTGCCTGAACCAAGTTTGTTATGTGCTGAAAAGCCTTTTTCTGACATTTCAGGCTCTAGCTTCAAAAATCATGCAAAACACTTCTAACACCTTCAGATTTGTTTCTCTGTGTTGCAAAATAGGTTTTATTCATGCACAGACTGCAATTTTAATTTTGGACCGAGTTTCAGCTTGCATTGCCAGAACCAAGTTTGTTATGTGCTGAAACGCCGTTTTCTGACATTTCAGGCTCTAACTTCAAAAATCATGCAAAACACTTCTAACACCTTCAGATATGTTTCTCTGCGTTGAAAAATAGGTTTTATTCATGCACAGACTGCAATTTTAAATTTTGGCCGAGTTTCAGCTTGCGTTGCCTGAACCGAGTTTGTTATGTGCTGAAACGCCGTTTTCTGACATTTCAGGCTCTAACTTCAAAAATCATGCAAAACACTTCTAACACCTTCAGATATGTTTCTCTGTGTTGAAAAATAGGTTTTATTCATGCACAGACTGCAATTTTAATTTTTGGCCGAGTTTCAGCTTGCATTGCCTGAACCGAGTTTGTTATGTGCTGAAACGCCGTTTTCTGACATTTCAGGCTCTAACTTCAAAAATCATGCAAAACACTTCTAACAACTTCAGATATGTTTCTCTGTGTTGAAAAATAGGTTTTATTCATGCACAGACTGCAATTTTAATTTTTGGCCGAGTTTCAGCTTGCATTGCCTGAACCGAGTTTGTTATGTGCTGAAACGCCGTTTTCTGACATTTCAGGCTCTAACTTCAAAAATCATGCAAAACACTTCTAACACCTTCAGATATGTTTCTCTGTGTTGCAAAATAGGTTTTATTCATGCACAGACTGCAATTTTAATTTTTGGCCGAGTTTCAGCTTGCATTACCAGAACCAAGTTTGTTATGTGCTGAAACGCTGTTTTCTGACATTTCAGGCTCTAACTTCAAAAATCATGCAAAACACTTCTAACACCTTCAGATATGTTTCTCTGTGTTGAAAAATAGGTTTTATTCATGCACAGACTGCAATTTTAATTTTTGGCCGAGTTTCAGCTTGCATTGCCAGAACCAAGTTTGTTAAGTGCTGAAAACGCCGTTTTCTGACATTTCAGGCTCTAACTTCAAAAATCATGCAAAACACTTCTAACACCTTCAGATATGTTTCTCTGTGTTGCAAAATAGGTTTTATTCATGCACAGACTGCAATTTTAATTTTTGGCCGAGTTTCAGCTTGCATTGCCAGAACCAAGTTTGTTAAGTGCTGAATCGCCGTTTTCTGACATTTCAGGCTCTAACTTCAAAAATCATGCAAAACACTTCTAACACCTTCAGATATGTTTCTCTGTGTTGCAAAATAGGTTTTATTCATGCACAGACTGCAATTTTAATTTTGGGCCGAGTTTCAGCTTGCATTGCCTGAACCACGTTTGTTATGTGCTAAAACGTCGTTTTCTGACATTTCAGGCTCTAACTTCAAAAATCATGCAAAACACTTCTAACACCTTCAGATATGTTTCTCTGTGTTGCAAAATAGGTTTTATTCATGCACAGACTGCAATTTTAATTTTTGGCCGAGTTTCAGCTTGCATTACCAGAACCAAGTTTGTTATGTGCTGAAACGCTGTTTTCTGACATTTCAGGCTCTAACTTCAAAAATCATGCAAAACACTTCTAACACCTTCAGATATGTTTCTCTGTGTTGAAAAATAGGTTTTATTCATGCACAGACTGCAATTTTAATTTTTGGCCGAGTTTCAGCTTGCATTGCCAGAACCAAGTTTGTTAAGTGCTGAAACGCCGTTTTCTGACATTTCAGGCTCTAACTTCAAAAATCATGCAAAACACTTCTAACACCTTCAGATATGTTTCTCTGTGTTGCAAAATAGGTTTTATTCATGCACAGACTGCAATTTTAATTTTGGGCCGAGTTTCAGCTTGCATTGCCTGAACCAAGTTTGTTATGTGCTGAAAAGCCTTTTTCTGACATTTCAGGCTCTAGCTTCAAAAATCATGCAAAACACTTCTAACACCTTCAGATTTGTTTCTCTGTGTTGCAAAATAGGTTTTATTCATGCACAGACTGCAATTTTAATTTTGGACCGAGTTTCAGCTTGCATTGCCAGAACCAAGTTTGTTATGTGCTGAAACGCCGTTTTCTGACATTTCAGGCTCTAACTTCAAAAATCATGCAAAACACTTCTAACACCTTCAGATATGTTTCTCTGCGTTGAAAAATAGGTTTTATTCATGCACAGACTGCAATTTTAAATTTTGGCCGAGTTTCAGCTTGCATTGCCTGAACCAAGTCTGTTATGTGCTGAAACGCTGTTTTCTGACATTTCAGGCTCTAACTTCAAAAATCATGCAAAACACTTCTAACACCTTCAGATATGTTTCTCTGTGTTGAAAAATAGGTTTTATTCATGCACAGACTGCAATTTTAATTTTTGGCCGAGTTTCAGCTTGCATTGCCTGAACCGAGTTTGTTATGTGCTGAAACGCCGTTTTCTGACATTTCAGGCTCTAACTTCAAAAATCATGCAAAACACTTCTAACACCTTCAGATATGATTCTCTGTGTTGCAAAATAGGTTTTATTCATGCACAGACTGCAATTTTAATTTTTGGCCGAGTTTCAGCTTGCATTACCAGAACCAAGTTTGTTATGTGCTGAAACGCTGTTTTCTGACATTTCAGGCTCTAACTTCAAAAATCATGCAAAACACTTCTAACACCTTCAGATATGTTTCTCTGTGTTGAAAAATAGGTTTTATTCATGCACAGACTGCAATTTTAATTTTTGGCCGAGTTTCAGCTTGCATTGCCAGAACCAAGTTTGTTAAGTGCTGAAACGCCGTTTTCTGACATTTCAGGCTCTAACTTCAAAAATCATGCAAAACACTTCTAACACCTTCAGATATGTTTCTCTGTGTTGCAAAATAGGTTTTATTCATGCACAGACTGCAATTTTAATTTTGGGCCGAGTTTCAGCTTGCATTGCCTGAACCAAGTTTGTTATGTGCTGAAAAGCCTTTTTCTGACATTTCAGGCTCTAGCTTCAAAAATCATGCAAAACACTTCTAACACCTTCAGATTTGTTTCTCTGTGTTGCAAAATAGGTTTTATTCATGCACAGACTGCAATTTTAATTTTTGGCCGAGTTTCAGCTTGCATTACCAGAACCAAGTTTGTTATGTGCTGAAACGCTGTTTTCTGACATTTCAGGCTCTAACTTCAAAAATCATGCAAAACACTTCTAACACCTTCAGATATGTTTCTCTGTGTTGAAAAATAGGTTTTATTCATGCACAGACTGCAATTTTAATTTTTGGCCGAGTTTCAGCTTGCATTGCCAGAACCAAGTTTGTTAAGTGCTGAAACGCCGTTTTCTGACATTTCAGGCTCTAACTTCAAAAATCATGCAAAACACTTCTAACACCTTCAGATATGTTTCTCTGTGTTGCAAAATAGGTTTTATTCATGCACAGACTGCAATTTTAATTTTGGGCCGAGTTTCAGCTTGCATTGCCTGAACCAAATTTGTTATGTGCTGAAAAGCCTTTTTCTGACATTTCAGGCTCTAGCTTCAAAAATCATGCAAAACACTTCTAACACCTTCAGATTTGTTTCTCTGTGTTGCAAAATAGGTTTTATTCATGCACAGACTGCAATTTTAATTTTGGACCGAGTTTCAGCTTGCATTGCCAGAACCAAGTTTGTTATGTGCTGAAACGCCGTTTTCTGACATTTCAGGCTCTAACTTCAAAAATCATGCAAAACACTTCTAACACCTTCAGATATGTTTCTCTGCGTTGAAAAATAGGTTTTATTCATGCACAGACTGCAATTTTAATTTTGGGCCGAGTTTCAGCTTGCATTGCCTGAACCAAGTTTGTTATGTGCTGAAAAGCCTTTTTCTGACATTTCAGGCTCTAGCTTCAAAAATCATGCAAAACACTTCTAACACCTTCAGATTTGTTTCTCTGTGTTGCAAAATAGGTTTTATTCATGCACAGACTGCAATTTTAATTTTGGACCGAGTTTCAGCTTGCATTGCCAGAACCAAGTTTGTTATGTGCTGAAACGCCGTTTTCTGACATTTCAGGCTCTAACTTCAAAAATCATGCAAAACACTTCTAACACCTTCAGATATGTTTCTCTGCGTTGAAAAATAGGTTTTATTCATGCACAGACTGCAATTTTAAATTTTGGCCGAGTTTCAGCTTGCGTTGCCTGAACCGAGTTTGTTATGTGCTGAAACGCCGTTTTCTGACATTTCAGGCTCTAACTTCAAAAATCATGCAAAACACTTCTAACACCTTCAGATATGTTTCTCTGTGTTGAAAAATAGGTTTTATTCATGCACAGACTGCAATTTTAATTTTTGGCCGAGTTTCAGCTTGCATTGCCTGAACCGAGTTTGTTATGTGCTGAAACGCCGTTTTCTGACATTTCAGGCTCTAACTTCAAAAATCATGCAAAACACTTCTAACAACTTCAGATATGTTTCTCTGTGTTGAAAAATAGGTTTTATTCATGCACAGACTGCAATTTTAATTTTTGGCCGAGTTTCAGCTTGCATTGCCTGAACCAAGTCTGTTATGTGCTGAAACGCTGTTTTCTGACATTTCAGGCTCTAACTTCAAAAATCATGCAAAACACTTCTAACACCTTCAGATATGTTTCTCTGTGTTGAAAAATAGGTTTTATTCATGCACAGACTGCAATTTTAATTTTTGGCCGAGTTTCAGCTTGCATTGCCTGAACCGAGTTTGTTATGTGCTGAAACGCCGTTTTCTGACATTTCAGGCTCTAACTTCAAAAATCATGCAAAACACTTCTAACACCTTCAGATATGATTCTCTGTGTTGCAAAATAGGTTTTATTCATGCACAGACTGCAATTTTAATTTTTGGCCGAGTTTCAGCTTGCATTACCAGAACCAAGTTTGTTATGTGCTGAAACGCTGTTTTCTGACATTTCAGGCTCTAACTTCAAAAATCATGCAAAACACTTCTAACACCTTCAGATATGTTTCTCTGTGTTGAAAAATAGGTTTTATTCATGCACAGACTGCAATTTTAATTTTTGGCCGAGTTTCAGCTTGCATTGCCAGAACCAAGTTTGTTAAGTGCTGAAACGCCGTTTTCTGACATTTCAGGCTCTAACTTCAAAAATCATGCAAAACACTTCTAACACCTTCAGATATGTTTCTCTGTGTTGCAAAATAGGTTTTATTCATGCACAGACTGCAATTTTAATTTTGGGCCGAGTTTCAGCTTGCATTGCCTGAACCAAGTTTGTTATGTGCTGAAAAGCCTTTTTCTGACATTTCAGGCTCTAGCTTCAAAAATCATGCAAAACACTTCTAACACCTTCAGATTTGTTTCTCTGTGTTGCAAAATAGGTTTTATTCATGCACAGACTGCAATTTTAATTTTTGGCCGAGTTTCAGCTTGCATTGCCTGAACCAAGTCTGTTATGTGCTGAAACGCTGTTTTCTGACATTTCAGGCTCTAACTTCAAAAATCATGCAAAACACTTCTAACACCTTCAGATATGTTTCTCTGTGTTGAAAAATAGGTTTTATTCATGCACAGACTGCAATTTTAATTTTTGGCCGAGTTTCAGCTTGCATTGCCTGAACCGAGTTTGTTATGTGCTGAAACGCCGTTTTCTGACATTTCAGGCTCTAACTTCAAAAATCATGCAAAACACTTCTAACACCTTCAGATATGATTCTCTGTGTTGCAAAATAGGTTTTATTCATGCACAGACTGCAATTTTAATTTTTGGCCGAGTTTCAGCTTGCATTACCAGAACCAAGTTTGTTATGTGCTGAAACGCTGTTTTCTGACATTTCAGGCTCTAACTTCAAAAATCATGCAAAACACTTCTAACACCTTCAGATATGTTTCTCTGTGTTGAAAAATAGGTTTTATTCATGCACAGACTGCAATTTTAATTTTTGGCCGAGTTTCAGCTTGCATTGCCAGAACCAAGTTTGTTAAGTGCTGAAACGCCGTTTTCTGACATTTCAGGCTCTAACTTCAAAAATCATGCAAAACACTTCTAACACCTTCAGATATGTTTCTCTGTGTTGCAAAATAGGTTTTATTCATGCACAGACTGCAATTTTAATTTTGGGCCGAGTTTCAGCTTGCATTGCCTGAACCAAGTTTGTTATGTGCTGAAAAGCCTTTTTCTGACATTTCAGGCTCTAGCTTCAAAAATCATGCAAAACACTTCTAACACCTTCAGATTTGTTTCTCTGTGTTGCAAAATAGGTTTTATTCATGCACAGACTGCAATTTTAATTTTTGGCCGAGTTTCAGCTTGCATTACCAGAACCAAGTTTGTTATGTGCTGAAACGCTGTTTTCTGACATTTCAGGCTCTAACTTCAAAAATCATGCAAAACACTTCTAACACCTTCAGATATGTTTCTCTGTGTTGAAAAATAGGTTTTATTCATGCACAGACTGCAATTTTAATTTTTGGCCGAGTTTCAGCTTGCATTGCCAGAACCAAGTTTGTTAAGTGCTGAAACGCCGTTTTCTGACATTTCAGGCTCTAACTTCAAAAATCATGCAAAACACTTCTAACACCTTCAGATATGTTTCTCTGTGTTGCAAAATAGGTTTTATTCATGCACAGACTGCAATTTTAATTTTGGGCCGAGTTTCAGCTTGCATTGCCTGAACCAAATTTGTTATGTGCTGAAAAGCCTTTTTCTGACATTTCAGGCTCTAGCTTCAAAAATCATGCAAAACACTTCTAACACCTTCAGATTTGTTTCTCTGTGTTGCAAAATAGGTTTTATTCATGCACAGACTGCAATTTTAATTTTGGACCGAGTTTCAGCTTGCATTGCCAGAACCAAGTTTGTTATGTGCTGAAACGCCGTTTTCTGACATTTCAGGCTCTAACTTCAAAAATCATGCAAAACACTTCTAACACCTTCAGATATGTTTCTCTGCGTTGAAAAACAGGTTTTATTCATGCACAGACTGCAATTTTAATTTTGGGCCGAGTTTCAGCTTGCATTGCCTGAACCAAGTTTGTTATGTGCTGAAAAGCCTTTTTCTGACATTTCAGGCTCTAGCTTCAAAAATCATGCAAAACACTTCTAACACCTTCAGATTTGTTTCTCTGTGTTGCAAAATAGGTTTTATTCATGCACAGACTGCAATTTTAATTTTGGACCGAGTTTCAGCTTGCATTGCCAGAACCAAGTTTGTTATGTGCTGAAACGCCGTTTTCTGACATTTCAGGCTCTAACTTCAAAAATCATGCAAAACACTTCTAACACCTTCAGATATGTTTCTCTGCGTTGAAAAATAGGTTTTATTCATGCACAGACTGCAATTTTAAATTTTGGCCGAGTTTCAGCTTGCGTTGCCTGAACCGAGTTTGTTATGTGCTGAAACGCCGTTTTCTGACATTTCAGGCTCTAACTTCAAAAATCATGCAAAACACTTCTAACACCTTCAGATATGTTTCTCTGTGTTGAAAAATAGGTTTTATTCATGCACAGACTGCAATTTTAATTTTTGGCCGAGTTTCAGCTTGCATTGCCTGAACCGAGTTTGTTATGTGCTGAAACGCCGTTTTCTGACATTTCAGGCTCTAACTTCAAAAATCATGCAAAACACTTCTAACAACTTCAGATATGTTTCTCTGTGTTGAAAAATAGGTTTTATTCATGCACAGACTGCAATTTTAATTTTTGGCCGAGTTTCAGCTTGCATTGCCTGAACCAAGTCTGTTATGTGCTGAAACGCTGTTTTCTGACATTTCAGGCTCTAACTTCAAAAATCATGCAAAACACTTCTAACACCTTCAGATATGTTTCTCTGTGTTGAAAAATAGGTTTTATTCATGCACAGACTGCAATTTTAATTTTTGGCCGAGTTTCAGCTTGCATTGCCTGAACCGAGTTTGTTATGTGCTGAAACGCCGTTTTCTGACATTTCAGGCTCTAACTTCAAAAATCATGCAAAACACTTCTAACACCTTCAGATATGATTCTCTGTGTTGCAAAATAGGTTTTATTCATGCACAGACTGCAATTTTAATTTTTGGCCGAGTTTCAGCTTGCATTACCAGAACCAAGTTTGTTATGTGCTGAAACGCTGTTTTCTGACATTTCAGGCTCTAACTTCAAAAATCATGCAAAACACTTCTAACACCTTCAGATATGTTTCTCTGTGTTGAAAAATAGGTTTTATTCATGCACAGACTGCAATTTTAATTTTTGGCCGAGTTTCAGCTTGCATTGCCAGAACCAAGTTTGTTAAGTGCTGAAACGCCGTTTTCTGACATTTCAGGCTCTAACTTCAAAAATCATGCAAAACACTTCTAACACCTTCAGATATGTTTCTCTGTGTTGCAAAATAGGTTTTATTCATGCACAGACTGCAATTTTAATTTTGGGCCGAGTTTCAGCTTGCATTGCCTGAACCAAGTTTGTTATGTGCTGAAAAGCCTTTTTCTGACATTTCAGGCTCTAGCTTCAAAAATCATGCAAAACACTTCTAACACCTTCAGATTTGTTTCTCTGTGTTGCAAAATAGGTTTTATTCATGCACAGACTGCAATTTTAATTTTTGGCCGAGTTTCAGCTTGCATTACCAGAACCAAGTTTGTTATGTGCTGAAACGCTGTTTTCTGACATTTCAGGCTCTAACTTCAAAAATCATGCAAAACACTTCTAACACCTTCAGATATGTTTCTCTGTGTTGAAAAATAGGTTTTATTCATGCACAGACTGCAATTTTAATTTTTGGCCGAGTTTCAGCTTGCATTGCCAGAACCAAGTTTGTTAAGTGCTGAAACGCCGTTTTCTGACATTTCAGGCTCTAACTTCAAAAATCATGCAAAACACTTCTAACACCTTCAGATATGTTTCTCTGTGTTGCAAAATAGGTTTTATTCATGCACAGACTGCAATTTTAATTTTGGGCCGAGTTTCAGCTTGCATTGCCTGAACCAAATTTGTTATGTGCTGAAAAGCCTTTTTCTGACATTTCAGGCTCTAGCTTCAAAAATCATGCAAAACACTTCTAACACCTTCAGATTTGTTTCTCTGTGTTGCAAAATAGGTTTTATTCATGCACAGACTGCAATTTTAATTTTGGACCGAGTTTCAGCTTGCATTGCCAGAACCAAGTTTGTTATGTGCTGAAACGCCGTTTTCTGACATTTCAGGCTCTAACTTCAAAAATCATGCAAAACACTTCTAACACCTTCAGATATGTTTCTCTGCGTTGAAAAATAGGTTTTATTCATGCACAGACTGCAATTTTAAATTTTGGCCGAGTTTCAGCTTGCATTACCAGAACCAAGTTTGTTATGTGCTGAAAAGCCTTTTTCTGACATTTCAGGCTCTAACTTCAAAAATCATGCAAAACACTTCTAACACCTTCAGATATGTTTCTCTGTGTTGCAAAATAGGTTTTATTCATGCACAGACTGCAATTTTAATTTTGGGCCGAGTTTCAGCTTGCATTGCCTGAACCAAATTTGTTATGTGCTGAAAAGCCTTTTTCTGACATTTCAGGCTCTAGCTTCAAAAATCATGCAAAACACTTCTAACACCTTCAGATTTGTTTCTCTGTGTTGCAAAATAGGTTTTATTCATGCACAGACTGCAATTTTAATTTTGGACCGAGTTTCAGCTTGCATTGCCAGAACCAAGTTTGTTATGTGCTGAAACGCCGTTTTCTGACATTTCAGGCTCTAACTTCAAAAATCATGCAAAACACTTCTAACACCTTCAGATATGTTTCTCTGCGTTGAAAAATAGGTTTTATTCATGCACAGACTGCAATTTTAAATTTTGGCCGAGTTTCAGCTTGCATTACCAGAACCAAGTTTGTTATGTGCTGAAAAGCCTTTTTCTGACATTTCAGGCTCTAACTTCAAAAATCATGCAAAACACTTCTAACACCTTCAGATATGTTTCTCTGTGTTGCAAAATAGGTTTTATTCATGCACAGACTGCAATTTTAATTTTGGACCGAGTTTCAGCTTGCATTGCCTGAACCAAGTTTGTTATGTGCTGAAAAGCCTTTTTCTGACATTTCAGGCTCTAGCTTCAAAAATCATGCAAAACACTTCTAACACCTTCAGATTTGTTTCTCTGTGTTGCAAAATAGGTTTTATTCATGCACAGACTGCAATTTTAATTTTGGACCGAGTTTCAGCTTGCATTGCCAGAACCAAGTTTGTTATGTGCTGAAACGCCGTTTTCTGACATTTCAGGCTCTAACTTCAAAAATCATGCAAAACACTTCTAACACCTTCAGATATGTTTCTCTGCGTTGAAAAATAGGTTTTATTCATGTACAGACTGCAATTTTAAATTTTGGCCGAGTTTCAGCTTGCATTGCCTGAACCGAGTTTGTTATGTGCTGAAACGCCGTTTTCTGACATTTCAGGCTCTAACTTCAAAAATCATGCAAAACACTTCTAACACCTTCAGATATGTTTCTCTGTGTTGAAAAATAGGTTTTATTCATGCACAGACTGCAATTTTAATTTTTGGCCGAGTTTCAGCTTGCATTGCCTGAACCGAGTTTGTTATGTGCTGAAACGCCGTTTTCTGACATTTCAGGCTCTAACTTCAAAAATCATGCGAAACACTTCTAACAACTTCAGATATGTTTCTCTGTGTTGAAAAATAGGTTTTATTCATGCACAGACTGCAATTTTAATTTTTGGCCGAGTTTCAGCTTGCATTGCCTGAACCAAGTCTGTTATGTGCTGAAACGCTGTTTTCTGACATTTCAGGCTCTAACTTCAAAAATCATGCAAAACACTTCTAACACCTTCAGATATGTTTCTCTGTGTTGAAAAATAGGTTTTATTCATGCACAGACTGCAATTTTAATTTTTGGCCGAGTTTCAGCTTGCATTGCCTGAACCGAGTTTGTTATGTGCTGAAACGCCGTTTTCTGACATTTCAGGCTCTAACTTCAAAAATCATGCAAAACACTTCTAACACCTTCAGATATGATTCTCTGTGTTGCAAAATAGGTTTTATTCATGCACAGACTGCAATTTTAATTTTTGGCCGAGTTTCAGCTTGCATTACCAGAACCAAGTTTGTTATGTGCTGAAACGCTGTTTTCTGACATTTCAGGCTCTAACTTCAAAAATCATGCAAAACACTTCTAACACCTTCAGATATGTTTCTCTGTGTTGAAAAATAGGTTTTATTCATGCACAGACTGCAATTTTAATTTTTGGCCGAGTTTCAGCTTGCATTGCCAGAACCAAGTTTGTTAAGTGCTGAAACGCCTTTTTCTGACATTTCAGGCTCTAACTTCAAAAATCATGCAAAACACTTCTAACACCTTCAGATATGTTTCTCTGTGTTGCAAAATAGGTTTTATTCATGCACAGACTGCAATTTTAATTTTGGGCCGAGTTTCAGCTTGCATTGCCTGAACCAAGTTTGTTATGTGCTGAAAAGCCTTTTTCTGACATTTCAGGCTCTAGCTTCAAAAATCATGCAAAACACTTCTAACACCTTCAGATTTGTTTCTCTGTGTTGCAAAATAGGTTTTATTCATGCACAGACTGCAATTTTAATTTTTGGCCGAGTTTCAGCTTGCATTACCAGAACCAAGTTTGTTATGTGCTGAAACGCTGTTTTCTGACATTTCAGGCTCTAACTTCAAAAATCATGCAAAACACTTCTAACACCTTCAGATATGTTTCTCTGTGTTGAAAAATAGGTTTTATTCATGCACAGACTGCAATTTTAATTTTTGGCCGAGTTTCAGCTTGCATTGCCAGAACCAAGTTTGTTAAGTGCTGAAACGCCGTTTTCTGACATTTCAGGCTCTAACTTCAAAAATCATGCAAAACACTTCTAACACCTTCAGATATGTTTCTCTGTGTTGCAAAATAGGTTTTATTCATGCACAGACTGCAATTTTAATTTTGGGCCGAGTTTCAGCTTGCATTGCCTGAACCAAATTTGTTATGTGCTGAAAAGCCTTTTTCTGACATTTCAGGCTCTAGCTTCAAAAATCATGCAAAACACTTCTAACACCTTCAGATTTGTTTCTCTGTGTTGCAAAATAGGTTTTATTCATGCACAGACTGCAATTTTAATTTTGGACCGAGTTTCAGCTTGCATTGCCAGAACCAAGTTTGTTATGTGCTGAAACGCCGTTTTCTGACATTTCAGGCTCTAACTTCAAAAATCATGCAAAACACTTCTAACACCTTCAGATATGTTTCTCTGCGTTGAAAAATAGGTTTTATTCATGCACAGACTGCAATTTTAAATTTTGGCCGAGTTTCAGCTTGCATTACCAGAACCAAGTTTGTTATGTGCTGAAAAGCCTTTTTCTGACATTTCAGGCTCTAACTTCAAAAATCATGCAAAACACTTCTAACACCTTCAGATATGTTTCTCTGTGTTGCAAAATAGGTTTTATTCATGCACAGACTGCAATTTTAATTTTGGGCCGAGTTTCAGCTTGCATTGCCTGAACCAAATTTGTTATGTGCTGAAAAGCCTTTTTCTGACATTTCAGGCTCTAGCTTCAAAAATCATGCAAAACACTTCTAACACCTTCAGATTTGTTTCTCTGTGTTGCAAAATAGGTTTTATTCATGCACAGACTGCAATTTTAATTTTGGACCGAGTTTCAGCTTGCATTGCCAGAACCAAGTTTGTTATGTGCTGAAACGCCGTTTTCTGACATTTCAGGCTCTAACTTCAAAAATCATGCAAAACACTTCTAACACCTTCAGATATGTTTCTCTGCGTTGAAAAATAGGTTTTATTCATGCACAGACTGCAATTTTAAATTTTGGCCGAGTTTCAGCTTGCATTACCAGAACCAAGTTTGTTATGTGCTGAAAAGCCTTTTTCTGACATTTCAGGCTCTAACTTCAAAAATCATGCAAAACACTTCTAACACCTTCAGATATGTTTCTCTGTGTTGCAAAATAGGTTTTATTCATGCACAGACTGCAATTTTAATTTTGGACCGAGTTTCAGCTTGCATTGCCAGAACCAAGTTTGTTAAGTGCTGAAACGCTGTTTTCTGACATTTCAGGCTCTAACTTCAAAAATCATGCAAAACACTTCTAACACCTTCAGATATGTTTCTCTGTGTTGCAAAATAGGTTTTATTCATGCACAGACTGCAATTTTAATTTTTGGCCGAGTTTCAGCTTGCATTGCCTGAACCGAGTTTGTTATGTGCTGAAACGCCGTTTTCTGACATTTCAGGCTCTAACTTCAAAAATCATGCAAAACACTTCTAACACCTTCAGATATGTTTCTCTGTGTTGAAAAATAGGTTTTATTCATGCACAGACTGCAATTTTAATTTTTGGCCGAGTTTCAGCTTGCATTGCCTGAACCGAGTTTGTTAAGTGCTGAAACGCCGTTTTCTGACATTTCAGGCTCTAACTTCAAAAATCATGCAAAACACTTCTAACACCTTCAGATATGTTTCTCTGTGTTGAAAAATAGGTTTTATTCATGCACAGACTGCAATTTTAATTTTTGGCCGAGTTTCAGCTTGCATTGCCAGAACCAAGTTTGTTAAGTGCTGAAACGCCGTTTTCTGACATTTCAGGCTCTAACTTCAAAAATCATGCAAAACACTTCTAACACCTTCAGATATGTTTCTCTGTGTTGCAAAATAGGTTTTATTCATGCACAGACTGCAATTTTAATTTTGGGCCGAGTTTCAGCTTGCATTGCCTGAACCAAATTTGTTATGTGCTGAAAAGCCTTTTTCTGACATTTCAGGCTCTAGCTTCAAAAATCATGCAAAACACTTCTAACACCTTCAGATTTGTTTCTCTGTGTTGCAAAATAGGTTTTATTCATGCACAGACTGCAATTTTAATTTTGGACCGAGTTTCAGCTTGCATTGCCAGAACCAAGTTTGTTATGTGCTGAAACGCCGTTTTCTGACATTTCAGGCTCTAACTTCAAAAATCATGCAAAACACTTCTAACACCTTCAGATATGTTTCTCTGCGTTGAAAAATAGGTTTTATTCATGCACAGACTGCAATTTTAAATTTTGGCCGAGTTTCAGCTTGCATTACCAGAACCAAGTTTGTTATGTGCTGAAAAGCCTTTTTCTGACATTTCAGGCTCTAACTTCAAAAATCATGCAAAACACTTCTAACACCTTCAGATATGTTTCTCTGTGTTGCAAAATAGGTTTTATTCATGCACAGACTGCAATTTTAATTTTGGGCCGAGTTTCAGCTTGCATTGCCTGAACCAAATTTGTTATGTGCTGAAAAGCCTTTTTCTGACATTTCAGGCTCTAGCTTCAAAAATCATGCAAAACACTTCTAACACCTTCAGATTTGTTTCTCTGTGTTGCAAAATAGGTTTTATTCATGCACAGACTGCAATTTTAATTTTGGACCGAGTTTCAGCTTGCATTGCCAGAACCAAGTTTGTTATGTGCTGAAACGCCGTTTTCTGACATTTCAGGCTCTAACTTCAAAAATCATGCAAAACACTTCTAACACCTTCAGATATGTTTCTCTGCGTTGAAAAATAGGTTTTATTCATGCACAGACTGCAATTTTAAATTTTGGCCGAGTTTCAGCTTGCATTACCAGAACCAAGTTTGTTATGTGCTGAAAAGCCTTTTTCTGACATTTCAGGCTCTAACTTCAAAAATCATGCAAAACACTTCTAACACCTTCAGATATGTTTCTCTGTGTTGCAAAATAGGTTTTATTCATGCACAGACTGCAATTTTAATTTTGGACCGAGTTTCAGCTTGCATTGCCAGAACCAAGTTTGTTAAGTGCTGAAACGCTGTTTTCTGACATTTCAGGCTCTAACTTCAAAAATCATGCAAAACACTTCTAACACCTTCAGATATGTTTCTCTGTGTTGCAAAATAGGTTTTATTCATGCACAGACTGCAATTTTAATTTTTGGCCGAGTTTCAGCTTGCATTGCCTGAACCGAGTTTGTTATGTGCTGAAACGCCGTTTTCTGACATTTCAGGCTCTAACTTCAAAAATCATGCAAAACACTTCTAACACCTTCAGATATGTTTCTCTGTGTTGAAAAATAGGTTTTATTCATGCACAGACTGCAATTTTAATTTTTGGCCGAGTTTCAGCTTGCATTGCCTGAACCGAGTTTGTTATGTGCTGAAACGCCGTTTTCTGACATTTCAGGCTCTAACTTCAAAAATCATGCAAAACACTTCTAACAACTTCAGATATGTTTCTCTGTGTTGAAAAATAGGTTTTATTCATGCACAGACTGCAATTTTAATTTTTGGCCGAGTTTCAGCTTGCATTGCCTGAACCAAGTCTGTTATGTGCTGAAACGCTGTTTTCTGACATTTCAGGCTCTAACTTCAAAAATCATGCAAAACACTTCTAACACCTTCAGATATGTTTCTCTGTGTTGAAAAATAGGTTTTATTCATGCACAGACTGCAATTTTAATTTTTGGCCGAGTTTCAGCTTGCATTGCCTGAACCGAGTTTGTTATGTGCTGAAACGCCGTTTTCTGACATTTCAGGCTCTAACTTCAAAAATCATGCAAAACACTTCTAACACCTTCAGATATGATTCTCTGTGTTGCAAAATAGGTTTTATTCATGCACAGACTGCAATTTTAATTTTTGGCCGAGTTTCAGCTTGCATTACCAGAACCAAGTTTGTTATGTGCTGAAACGCTGTTTTCTGACATTTCAGGCTCTAACTTCAAAAATCATGCAAAACACTTCTAACACCTTCAGATATGTTTCTCTGTGTTGAAAAATAGGTTTTATTCATGCACAGACTGCAATTTTAATTTTTGGCCGAGTTTCAGCTTGCATTGCCAGAACCAAGTTTGTTAAGTGCTGAAACGCCGTTTTCTGACATTTCAGGCTCTAACTTCAAAAATCATGCAAAACACTTCTAACACCTTCAGATATGTTTCTCTGTGTTGCAAAATAGGTTTTATTCATGCACAGACTGCAATTTTAATTTTGGGCCGAGTTTCAGCTTGCATTGCCTGAACCAAGTTTGTTATGTGCTGAAAAGCCTTTTTCTGACATTTCAGGCTCTAGCTTCAAAAATCATGCAAAACACTTCTAACACCTTCAGATTTGTTTCTCTGTGTTGCAAAATAGGTTTTATTCATGCACAGACTGCAATTTTAATTTTTGGCCGAGTTTCAGCTTGCATTACCAGAACCAAGTTTGTTATGTGCTGAAACGCTGTTTTCTGACATTTCAGGCTCTAACTTCAAAAATCATGCAAAACACTTCTAACACCTTCAGATATGTTTCTCTGTGTTGAAAAATAGGTTTTATTCATGCACAGACTGCAATTTTAATTTTTGGCCGAGTTTCAGCTTGCATTGCCAGAACCAAGTTTGTTAAGTGCTGAAACGCCGTTTTCTGACATTTCAGGCTCTAACTTCAAAAATCATGCAAAACACTTCTAACACCTTCAGATATGTTTCTCTGTGTTGCAAAATAGGTTTTATTCATGCACAGACTGCAATTTTAATTTTGGGCCGAGTTTCAGCTTGCATTGCCTGAACCAAATTTGTTATGTGCTGAAAAGCCTTTTTCTGACATTTCAGGCTCTAGCTTCAAAAATCATGCAAAACACTTCTAACACCTTCAGATTTGTTTCTCTGTGTTGCAAAATAGGTTTTATTCATGCACAGACTGCAATTTTAATTTTGGATCGAGTTTCAGCTTGCATTGCCAGAACCAAGTTTGTTATGTGCTGAAACGCCGTTTTCTGACATTTCAGGCTCTAACTTCAAAAATCATGCAAAACACTTCTAACACCTTCAGATATGTTTCTCTGTGTTGCAAAATAGGTTTTATTCATGCACAGACTGCAATTTTAATTTTGGACCGAGTTTCAGCTTGCATTGCCAGAACCAAGTTTGTTATGTGCTGAAACGCCGTTTTCTGACATTTCAGGCTCTAACTTCAAAAATCATGCAAAACACTTCTAACACCTTCAGATATGTTTCTCTGTGTTGAAAAATAGGTTTTATTCATGCACAGACTGCAATTTTAATTTTTGGCCGAGTTTCAGCTTGCATTGCCTGAACCGAGTTTGTTATGTGCTGAAACGCCGTTTTCTGACATTTCAGGCTCTAACTTCAAAAATCATGCAAAACACTTCTAACACCTTCAGATATGTTTCTCTGTGTTGCAAAATAGGTTTTATTCATGCACAGACTGCAATTTTAATTTTGGGCCGAGTTTCAGCTTGCATTGCCTGAACCAAGTCTGTTATGTGCTGAAACGCTGTTTTCTGACATTTCAGGCTCTAACTTCAAAAATCATGCAAAACACTTCTAACACCTTCAGATATGATTCTCTGTGTTGCAAAATAGGTTTTATTCATGCACAGACTGCAATTTTAATTTTTGGCCGAGTTTCAGCTTTTATTACCAGAACCAAGTTTGTTATGTGCTGAAACGCTGTTTTCTGACATTTCAGGCTCTAACTTCAAAAATCATGCAAAACACTTCTAACACCTTCAGATATGTTTCTCTGTGTTGAAAAATAGGTTTTATTCATGCACAGACTGCAATTTTAATTTTTGGCCGAGTTTCAGCTTGCATTGCCTGAACCGAGTTTGTTATGTGCTGAAACGCTGTTTTCTGACATTTCAGGCTCTAACTTCAAAAATCATGCAAAACACTTCTAACACCTTCAGATATGTTTCTCTGTGTTGAAAAATAGGTTTTATTCATGCACAGACTGCAATTTTAATTTTTGGCCGAGTTTCAGCTTGCATTGCCAGAACCAAGTTTGTTAAGTGCTGAAACGCCGTTTTCTGACATTTCAGGCTCTAACTTCAAAAATCATGCAAAACACTTCTAACACCTTCAGATATGTTTCTCTGTGTTGCAAAATAGGTTTTATTCATGCACAGACTGCAATTTTAATTTTGGGCCGAGTTTCAGCTTGCATTGCCTGAACCAAGTTTGTTATGTGCTGAAAAGCCTTTTTCTGACATTTCAGGCTCTAGCTTCAAAAATCATGCAAAACACTTCTAACACCTTCAGATTTGTTTCTCTGTGTTGCAAAATAGGTTTTATTCATGCACAGACTGCAATTTTAATTTTGGACCGAGTTTCAGCTTGCATTGCCAGAACCAAGTTTGTTATGTGCTGAAACGCCGTTTTCTGACATTTCAGGCTCTAACTTCAAAAATCATGCAAAACACTTCTAACACCTTCAGATATGTTTCTCTGCGTTGAAAAATAGGTTTTATTCATGCACAGACTGCAATTTTAAATTTTGGCCGAGTTTCAGCTTGCATTGCCAGAACCAAGTTTGTTATGTGCTGAAACGCCGTTTTCTGACATTTCAGGCTCTAACTTCAAAAATCATGCAAAACACTTCTAACACCTTCAGATATGTTTCTCTGCGTTGAAAAATAGGTTTTATTCATGCACAGACTGCAATTTTAAATTTTGGCCGAGTTTCAGCTTGCATTACCAGAACCAAGTTTGTTATGTGCTGAAAAGCCTTTTTCTGACATTTCAGGCTCTAACTTCAAAAATCATGCAAAACACTTCTAACACCTTCAGATATGTTTCTCTGTGTTGAAAAATAGGTTTTATTCATGCACAGACTGCAATTTTAATTTTTGGCCGAGTTTCAGCTTGCATTGCCAGAACCAAGTTTGTTAAGTGCTGAAACGCCGTTTTCTGACATTTCAGGCTCTAACTTCAAAAATCATGCAAAACACTTCTAACACCTTCAGATATGTTTCTCTGTGTTGCAAAATAGGTTTTATTCATGCACAGACTGCAATTTTAATTTTGGGCCGAGTTTCAGCTTGCATTGCCTGAACCAAATTTGTTATGTGCTGAAAAGCCTTTTTCTGACATTTCAGGCTCTAGCTTCAAAAATCATGCAAAACACTTCTAACACCTTCAGATTTGTTTCTCTGTGTTGCAAAATAGGTTTTATTCATGCACAGACTGCAATTTTAATTTTGGACCGAGTTTCAGCTTGCATTGCCAGAACCAAGTTTGTTATGTGCTGAAACGCCGTTTTCTGACATTTCAGGCTCTAACTTCAAAAATCATGCAAAACACTTCTAACACCTTCAGATATGTTTCTCTGCGTTGAAAAATAGGTTTTATTCATGCACAGACTGCAATTTTAAATTTTGGCCGAGTTTCAGCTTGCATTACCAGAACCAAGTTTGTTATGTGCTGAAAAGCCTTTTTCTGACATTTCAGGCTCTAACTTCAAAAATCATGCAAAACACTTCTAACACCTTCAGATATGTTTCTCTGTGTTGCAAAATAGGTTTTATTCATGCACAGACTGCAATTTTAATTTTTGGCCGAGTTTCAGCTTGCATTGCCAGAACCAAGTTTGTTAAGTGCTGAAACGCCGTTTTCTGACATTTCAGGCTCTAACTTCAAAAATCATGCAAAACACTTCTAACACCTTCAGATATGTTTCTCTGTGTTGCAAAATAGGTTTTATTCATGCACAGACTGCAATTTTAATTTTGGGCCGAGTTTCAGCTTGCATTGCCTGAACCAAGTTTGTTATGTGCTGAAAAGCCTTTTTCTGACATTTCAGGCTCTAGCTTCAAAAATCATGCAAAACACTTCTAACACCTTCAGATTTGTTTCTCTGTGTTGCAAAATAGGTTTTATTCATGCACAGACTGCAATTTTAATTTTTGGCCGAGTTTCAGCTTGCATTACCAGAACCAAGTTTGTTATGTGCTGAAACGCTGTTTTCTGACATTTCAGGCTCTAACTTCAAAAATCATGCAAAACACTTCTAACACCTTCAGATATGTTTCTCTGTGTTGAAAAATAGGTTTTATTCATGCACAGACTGCAATTTTAATTTTTGGCCGAGTTTCAGCTTGCATTGCCAGAACCAAGTTTGTTAAGTGCTGAAACGCCGTTTTCTGACATTTCAGGCTCTAACTTCAAAAATCATGCAAAACACTTCTAACACCTTCAGATATGTTTCTCTGTGTTGCAAAATAGGTTTTATTCATGCACAGACTGCAATTTTAATTTTGGGCCGAGTTTCAGCTTGCATTGCCTGAACCAAATTTGTTATGTGCTGAAAAGCCTTTTTCTGACATTTCAGGCTCTAGCTTCAAAAATCATGCAAAACACTTCTAACACCTTCAGATTTGTTTCTCTGTGTTGCAAAATAGGTTTTATTCATGCACAGACTGCAATTTTAATTTTGGACCGAGTTTCAGCTTGCATTGCCAGAACCAAGTTTGTTATGTGCTGAAACGCCGTTTTCTGACATTTCAGGCTCTAACTTCAAAAATCATGCAAAACACTTCTAACACCTTCAGATATGTTTCTCTGTGTTGCAAAATAGGTTTTATTCATGCACAGACTGCAATTTTAATTTTGGACCGAGTTTCAGCTTGCATTGCCAGAACCAAGTTTGTTATGTGCTGAAACGCCGTTTTCTGACATTTCAGGCTCTAACTTCAAAAATCATGCAAAACACTTCTAACACCTTCAGATATGTTTCTCTGTGTTGAAAAATAGGTTTTATTCATGCACAGACTGCAATTTTAATTTTTGGCCGAGTTTCAGCTTGCATTGCCTGAACCGAGTTTGTTATGTGCTGAAACGCCGTTTTCTGACATTTCAGGCTCTAACTTCAAAAATCATGCAAAACACTTCTAACACCTTCAGATATGTTTCTCTGTGTTGCAAAATAGGTTTTATTCATGCACAGACTGCAATTTTAATTTTGGGCCGAGTTTCAGCTTGCATTGCCTGAACCAAGTCTGTTATGTGCTGAAACGCTGTTTTCTGACATTTCAGGCTCTAACTTCAAAAATCATGCAAAACACTTCTAACACCTTCAGATATGATTCTCTGTGTTGCAAAATAGGTTTTATTCATGCACAGACTGCAATTTTAATTTTTGGCCGAGTTTCAGCTTTTATTACCAGAACCAAGTTTGTTATGTGCTGAAACGCTGTTTTCTGACATTTCAGGCTCTAACTTCAAAAATCATGCAAAACACTTCTAACACCTTCAGATATGTTTCTCTGTGTTGAAAAATAGGTTTTATTCATGCACAGACTGCAATTTTAATTTTTGGCCGAGTTTCAGCTTGCATTGCCTGAACCGAGTTTGTTATGTGCTGAAACGCTGTTTTCTGACATTTCAGGCTCTAACTTCAAAAATCATGCAAAACACTTCTAACACCTTCAGATATGTTTCTCTGTGTTGAAAAATAGGTTTTATTCATGCACAGACTGCAATTTTAATTTTTGGCCGAGTTTCAGCTTGCATTGCCAGAACCAAGTTTGTTAAGTGCTGAAACGCCGTTTTCTGACATTTCAGGCTCTAACTTCAAAAATCATGCAAAACACTTCTAACACCTTCAGATATGTTTCTCTGTGTTGCAAAATAGGTTTTATTCATGCACAGACTGCAATTTTAATTTTGGGCCGAGTTTCAGCTTGCATTGCCTGAACCAAGTTTGTTATGTGCTGAAAAGCCTTTTTCTGACATTTCAGGCTCTAGCTTCAAAAATCATGCAAAACACTTCTAACACCTTCAGATTTGTTTCTCTGTGTTGCAAAATAGGTTTTATTCATGCACAGACTGCAATTTTAATTTTGGACCGAGTTTCAGCTTGCATTGCCAGAACCAAGTTTGTTATGTGCTGAAACGCCGTTTTCTGACATTTCAGGCTCTAACTTCAAAAATCATGCAAAACACTTCTAACACCTTCAGATATGTTTCTCTGCGTTGAAAAATAGGTTTTATTCATGCACAGACTGCAATTTTAAATTTTGGCCGAGTTTCAGCTTGCATTGCCAGAACCAAGTTTGTTATGTGCTGAAACGCCGTTTTCTGACATTTCAGGCTCTAACTTCAAAAATCATGCAAAACACTTCTAACACCTTCAGATATGTTTCTCTGCGTTGAAAAATAGGTTTTATTCATGCACAGACTGCAATTTTAAATTTTGGCCGAGTTTCAGCTTGCATTACCAGAACCAAGTTTGTTATGTGCTGAAAAGCCTTTTTCTGACATTTCAGGCTCTAACTTCAAAAATCATGCAAAACACTTCTAACACCTTCAGATATGTTTCTCTGTGTTGAAAAATAGGTTTTATTCATGCACAGACTGCAATTTTAATTTTTGGCCGAGTTTCAGCTTGCATTGCCAGAACCAAGTTTGTTAAGTGCTGAAACGCCGTTTTCTGACATTTCAGGCTCTAACTTCAAAAATCATGCAAAACACTTCTAACACCTTCAGATATGTTTCTCTGTGTTGCAAAATAGGTTTTATTCATGCACAGACTGCAATTTTAATTTTGGGCCGAGTTTCAGCTTGCATTGCCTGAACCAAATTTGTTATGTGCTGAAAAGCCTTTTTCTGACATTTCAGGCTCTAGCTTCAAAAATCATGCAAAACACTTCTAACACCTTCAGATTTGTTTCTCTGTGTTGCAAAATAGGTTTTATTCATGCACAGACTGCAATTTTAATTTTGGACCGAGTTTCAGCTTGCATTGCCAGAACCAAGTTTGTTATGTGCTGAAACGCCGTTTTCTGACATTTCAGGCTCTAACTTCAAAAATCATGCAAAACACTTCTAACACCTTCAGATATGTTTCTCTGCGTTGAAAAATAGGTTTTATTCATGCACAGACTGCAATTTTAAATTTTGGCCGAGTTTCAGCTTGCATTACCAGAACCAAGTTTGTTATGTGCTGAAAAGCCTTTTTCTGACATTTCAGGCTCTAACTTCAAAAATCATGCAAAACACTTCTAACACCTTCAGATATGTTTCTCTGTGTTGCAAAATAGGTTTTATTCATGCACAGACTGCAATTTTAATTTTGGGCCGAGTTTCAGCTTGCATTGCCTGAACCAAATTTGTTATGTGCTGAAAAGCCTTTTTCTGACATTTCAGGCTCTAGCTTCAAAAATCATGCAAAACACTTCTAAAACCTTCAGATTTGTTTCTCTGTGTTGCAAAATAGGTTTTATTCATGCACAGACTGCAATTTTAATTTTGGACCGAGTTTCAGCTTGCATTGCCAGAACCAAGTTTGTTATGTGCTGAAACGCCGTTTTCTGACATTTCAGGCTCTAACTTCAAAAATCATGCAAAACACTTCTAACACCTTCAGATATGTTTCTCTGCGTTGAAAAATAGGTTTTATTCATGCACAGACTGCAATTTTAAATTTTGGCCGAGTTTCAGCTTGCATTACCAGAACCAAGTTTGTTATGTGCTGAAAAGCCTTTTTCTGACATTTCAGGCTCTAACTTCAAAAATCATGCAAAACACTTCTAACACCTTCAGATATGTTTCTCTGTGTTGCAAAATAGGTTTTATTCATGCACAGACTGCAATTTTAATTTTGGACCGAGTTTCAGCTTGCATTGCCAGAACCAAGTTTGTTAAGTGCTGAAACGCTGTTTTCTGACATTTCAGGCTCTAACTTCAAAAATCATGCAAAACACTTCTAACACCTTCAGATATGTTTCTCTGTGTTGCAAAATAGGTTTTATTCATGCACAGACTGCAATTTTAATTTTGGGCCGAGTTTCAGCTTGCATTGCCTGAACCAAGTTTGTTATGTGCTGAAAAGCCTTTTTCTGACATTTCAGGCTCTAGCTTCAAAAATCATGCAAAACACTTCTAACACCTTCAGATTTGTTTCTCTGTGTTGCAAAATAGGTTTTATTCATGCACAGACTGCAATTTTAATTTTGGACCGAGTTTCAGCTTGCATTGCCAGAACCAAGTTTGTTATGTGCTGAAACGCCGTTTTCTGACATTTCAGGCTCTAACTTCAAAAATCATGCAAAACACTTCTAACACCTACAGATATGTTTCTCTGCGTTGAAAAATAGGTTTTATTCATGCACAGACTGCAATTTTAAATTTTGGCCGAGTTTCAGCTTGCATTACCAGAACCAAGTTTGTTATGTGCTGAAAAGCCTTTTTCTGACATTTCAGGCTCTAACTTCAAAAATCATGCAAAACACTTCTAACACCTTCAGATATGTTTCTCTGTGTTGCAAAATAGGTTTTATTCATGCACAGACTGCAATTTTAATTTTGGACCGAGTTTCAGCTTGCATTGCCAGAACCAAGTTTGTTAAGTGCTGAAACGCTGTTTTCTGACATTTCAGGCTCTAACTTCAAAAATCATGCAAAACACTTCTAACACCTTCAGATATGTTTCTCTGTGTTGCAAAATAGGTTTTATTCATGCACAGACTGCAATTTTAATTTTTGGCCGAGTTTCAGCTTGCATTGCCTGAACCGAGTTTGTTATGTGCTGAAACGCCGTTTTCTGACATTTCAGGCTCTAACTTCAAAAATCATGCAAAACACTTCTAACACCTTCAGATATGTTTCTCTGTGTTGAAAAATAGGTTTTATTCATGCACAGACTGCAATTTTAATTTTTGGCCGAGTTTCAGCTTGCATTGCCTGAACCGAGTTTGTTATGTGCTGAAACGCCGTTTTCTGACATTTCAGGCTCTAACTTCAAAAATCATGCAAAACACTTCTAACAACTTCAGATATGTTTCTCTGTGTTGAAAAATAGGTTTTATTCATGCACAGACTGCAATTTTAATTTTTGGCCGAGTTTCAGCTTGCATTGCCTGAACCAAGTCTGTTATGTGCTGAAACGCTGTTTTCTGACATTTCAGGCTCTAACTTCAAAAATCATGCAAAACACTTCTAACACCTTCAGATATGTTTCTCTGTGTTGAAAAATAGGTTTTATTCATGCACAGACTGCAATTTTAATTTTTGGCCGAGTTTCAGCTTGCATTGCCTGAACCGAGTTTGTTATGTGCTGAAACGCCGTTTTCTGACATTTCAGGCTCTAACTTCAAAAATCATGCAAAACACTTCTAACACCTTCAGATATGATTCTCTGTGTTGCAAAATAGGTTTTATTCATGCACAGACTGCAATTTTAATTTTTGGCCGAGTTTCAGCTTGCATTACCAGAACCAAGTTTGTTATGTGCTGAAACGCTGTTTTCTGACATTTCAGGCTCTAACTTCAAAAATCATGCAAAACACTTCTAACACCTTCAGATATGTTTCTCTGTGTTGAAAAATAGGTTTTATTCATGCACAGACTGCAATTTTAATTTTTGGCCGAGTTTCAGCTTGCATTGCCAGAACCAAGTTTGTTAAGTGCTGAAACGCCGTTTTCTGACATTTCAGGCTCTAACTTCAAAAATCATGCAAAACACTTCTAACACCTTCAGATATGTTTCTCTGTGTTGCAAAATAGGTTTTATTCATGCACAGACTGCAATTTTAATTTTGGGCCGAGTTTCAGCTTGCATTGCCTGAACCAAGTTTGTTATGTGCTGAAAAGCCTTTTTCTGACATTTCAGGCTCTAGCTTCAAAAATCATGCAAAACACTTCTAACACCTTCAGATTTGTTTCTCTGTGTTGCAAAATAGGTTTTATTCATGCACAGACTGCAATTTTAATTTTTGGCCGAGTTTCAGCTTGCATTACCAGAACCAAGTTTGTTATGTGCTGAAACGCTGTTTTCTGACATTTCAGGCTCTAACTTCAAAAATCATGCAAAACACTTCTAACACCTTCAGATATGTTTCTCTGTGTTGAAAAATAGGTTTTATTCATGCACAGACTGCAATTTTAATTTTTGGCCGAGTTTCAGCTTGCATTGCCAGAACCAAGTTTGTTAAGTGCTGAAACGCCGTTTTCTGACATTTCAGGCTCTAACTTCAAAAATCATGCAAAACACTTCTAACACCTTCAGATATGTTTCTCTGTGTTGCAAAATAGGTTTTATTCATGCACAGACTGCAATTTTAATTTTGGGCCGAGTTTCAGCTTGCATTGCCTGAACCAAATTTGTTATGTGCTGAAAAGCCTTTTTCTGACATTTCAGGCTCTAGCTTCAAAAATCATGCAAAACACTTCTAACACCTTCAGATTTGTTTCTCTGTGTTGCAAAATAGGTTTTATTCATGCACAGACTGCAATTTTAATTTTGGACCGAGTTTCAGCTTGCATTGCCAGAACCAAGTTTGTTATGTGCTGAAACGCCGTTTTCTGACATTTCAGGCTCTAACTTCAAAAATCATGCAAAACACTTCTAACACCTTCAGATATGTTTCTCTGTGTTGCAAAATAGGTTTTATTCATGCACAGACTGCAATTTTAATTTTGGACCGAGTTTCAGCTTGCATTGCCAGAACCAAGTTTGTTATGTGCTGAAACGCCGTTTTCTGACATTTCAGGCTCTAACTTCAAAAATCATGCAAAACACTTCTAACACCTTCAGATATGTTTCTCTGTGTTGAAAAATAGGTTTTATTCATGCACAGACTGCAATTTTAATTTTTGGCCGAGTTTCAGCTTGCATTGCCTGAACCGAGTTTGTTATGTGCTGAAACGCCGTTTTCTGACATTTCAGGCTCTAACTTCAAAAATCATGCAAAACACTTCTAACACCTTCAGATATGTTTCTCTGTGTTGCAAAATAGGTTTTATTCATGCACAGACTGCAATTTTAATTTTGGGCCGAGTTTCAGCTTGCATTGCCTGAACCAAGTCTGTTATGTGCTGAAACGCTGTTTTCTGACATTTCAGGCTCTAACTTCAAAAATCATGCAAAACACTTCTAACACCTTCAGATATGATTCTCTGTGTTGCAAAATAGGTTTTATTCATGCACAGACTGCAATTTTAATTTTTGGCCGAGTTTCAGCTTTTATTACCAGAACCAAGTTTGTTATGTGCTGAAACGCTGTTTTCTGACATTTCAGGCTCTAACTTCAAAAATCATGCAAAACACTTCTAACACCTTCAGATATGTTTCTCTGTGTTGAAAAATAGGTTTTATTCATGCACAGACTGCAATTTTAATTTTTGGCCGAGTTTCAGCTTGCATTGCCTGAACCGAGTTTGTTATGTGCTGAAACGCTGTTTTCTGACATTTCAGGCTCTAACTTCAAAAATCATGCAAAACACTTCTAACACCTTCAGATATGTTTCTCTGTGTTGAAAAATAGGTTTTATTCATGCACAGACTGCAATTTTAATTTTTGGCCGAGTTTCAGCTTGCATTGCCAGAACCAAGTTTGTTAAGTGCTGAAACGCCGTTTTCTGACATTTCAGGCTCTAACTTCAAAAATCATGCAAAACACTTCTAACACCTTCAGATATGTTTCTCTGTGTTGCAAAATAGGTTTTATTCATGCACAGACTGCAATTTTAATTTTGGGCCGAGTTTCAGCTTGCATTGCCTGAACCAAGTTTGTTATGTGCTGAAAAGCCTTTTTCTGACATTTCAGGCTCTAGCTTCAAAAATCATGCAAAACACTTCTAACACCTTCAGATTTGTTTCTCTGTGTTGCAAAATAGGTTTTATTCATGCACAGACTGCAATTTTAATTTTGGACCGAGTTTCAGCTTGCATTGCCAGAACCAAGTTTGTTATGTGCTGAAACGCCGTTTTCTGACATTTCAGGCTCTAACTTCAAAAATCATGCAAAACACTTCTAACACCTTCAGATATGTTTCTCTGCGTTGAAAAATAGGTTTTATTCATGCACAGACTGCAATTTTAAATTTTGGCCGAGTTTCAGCTTGCATTACCAGAACCAAGTTTGTTATGTGCTGAAAAGCCTTTTTCTGACATTTCAGGCTCTAACTTCAAAAATCATGCAAAACACTTCTAACACCTTCAGATATGTTTCTCTGTGTTGCAAAATAGGTTTTATTCATGCACAGACTGCAATTTTAATTTTGGACCGAGTTTCAGCTTGCATTGCCAGAACCAAGTTTGTTATGTGCTGAAACGCCGTTTTCTGACATTTCAGGCTCTAACTTCAAAAATCATGCAAAACACTTCTAACACCTTCAGATATGTTTCTCTGCGTTGAAAAATAGGTTTTATTCATGCACAGACTGCAATTTTAAATTTTGGCCGAGTTTCAGCTTGCATTACCAGAACCAAGTTTGTTATGTGCTGAAAAGCCTTTTTCTGACATTTCAGGCTCTAACTTCAAAAATCATGCAAAACACTTCTAACACCTTCAGATATGTTTCTCTGTGTTGCAAAATAGGTTTTATTCATGCACAGACTGCAATTTTAATTTTGGCCGAGTTTCAGCTTGCATTGCCTGAACCAAATTTGTTATGTGCTGAAAAGCCTTTTTCTGACATTTCAGGCTCTAGCTTCAAAAATCATGCAAAACACTTCTAACACCTTCAGATTTGTTTCTCTGTGTTGCAAAATAGGTTTTATTCATGCACAGACTGCAATTTTAATTTTGGACCGAGTTTCAGCTTGCATTGCCAGAACCAAGTTTGTTATGTGCTGAAACGCCGTTTTCTGACATTTCAGGCTCTAACTTCAAAAATCATGCAAAACACTTCTAACACCTTCAGATATGTTTCTCTGCGTTGAAAAATAGGTTTTATTCATGCACAGACTGCAATTTTAAATTTTGGCCGAGTTTCAGCTTGCATTACCAGAACCAAGTTTGTTATGTGCTGAAAAGCCTTTTTCTGACATTTCAGGCTCTAACTTCAAAAATCATGCAAAACACTTCTAACACCTTCAGATATGTTTCTCTGTGTTGAAAAATAGGTTTTATTCATGCACAGACTGCAATTTTAATTTTTGGCCGAGTTTCAGCTTGCATTGCCAGAACCAAGTTTGTTAAGTGCTGAAACGCCGTTTTCTGACATTTCAGGCTCTAACTTCAAAAATCATGCAAAACACTTCTAACACCTTCAGATATGTTTCTCTGTGTTGCAAAATAGGTTTTATTCATGCACAGACTGCAATTTTAATTTTGGGCCGAGTTTCAGCTTGCATTGCCTGAACCAAATTTGTTATGTGCTGAAAAGCCTTTTTCTGACATTTCAGGCTCTAGCTTCAAAAATCATGCAAAACACTTCTAACACCTTCAGATTTGTTTCTCTGTGTTGCAAAATAGGTTTTATTCATGCACAGACTGCAATTTTAATTTTGGACCGAGTTTCAGCTTGCATTGCCAGAACCAAGTTTGTTATGTGCTGAAACGCCGTTTTCTGACATTTCAGGCTCTAACTTCAAAAATCATGCAAAACACTTCTAACACCTTCAGATATGTTTCTCTGCGTTGAAAAATAGGTTTTATTCATGCACAGACTGCAATTTTAAATTTTGGCCGAGTTTCAGCTTGCATTACCAGAACCAAGTTTGTTATGTGCTGAAAAGCCTTTTTCTGACATTTCAGGCTCTAACTTCAAAAATCATGCAAAACACTTCTAACACCTTCAGATATGTTTCTCTGTGTTGCAAAATAGGTTTTATTCATGCACAGACTGCAATTTTAATTTTGGGCCGAGTTTCAGCTTGCATTGCCTGAACCAAATTTGTTATGTGCTGAAAAGCCTTTTTCTGACATTTCAGGCTCTAGCTTCAAAAATCATGCAAAACACTTCTAACACCTTCAGATTTGTTTCTCTGTGTTGCAAAATAGGTTTTATTCATGCACAGACTGCAATTTTAATTTTGGACCGAGTTTCAGCTTGCATTGCCAGAACCAAGTTTGTTATGTGCTGAAACGCCGTTTTCTGACATTTCAGGCTCTAACTTCAAAAATCATGCAAAACACTTCTAACACCTTCAGATATGTTTCTCTGCGTTGAAAAATAGGTTTTATTCATGCACAGACTGCAATTTTAAATTTTGGCCGAGTTTCAGCTTGCATTACCAGAACCAAGTTTGTTATGTGCTGAAAAGCCTTTTTCTGACATTTCAGGCTCTAACTTCAAAAATCATGCAAAACACTTCTAACACCTTCAGATATGTTTCTCTGTGTTGCAAAATAGGTTTTATTCATGCACAGACTGCAATTTTAATTTTGGACCGAGTTTCAGCTTGCATTGCCAGAACCAAGTTTGTTAAGTGCTGAAACGCTGTTTTCTGACATTTCAGGCTCTAACTTCAAAAATCATGCAAAACACTTCTAACACCTTCAGATATGTTTCTCTGTGTTGCAAAATAGGTTTTATTCATGCACAGACTGCAATTTTAATTTTGGGCCGAGTTTCAGCTTGCATTGCCTGAACCAAGTTTGTTATGTGCTGAAAAGCCTTTTTCTGACATTTCAGGCTCTAGCTTCAAAAATCATGCAAAACACTTCTAACACCTTCAGATTTGTTTCTCTGTGTTGCAAAATAGGTTTTATTCATGCACAGACTGCAATTTTAATTTTGGACCGAGTTTCAGCTTGCATTGCCAGAACCAAGTTTGTTATGTGCTGAAACGCCGTTTTCTGACATTTCAGGCTCTAACTTCAAAAATCATGCAAAACACTTCTAACACCTTCAGATATGTTTCTCTGCGTTGAAAAATAGGTTTTATTCATGCACAGACTGCAATTTTAAATTTTGGCCGAGTTTCAGCTTGCATTACCAGAACCAAGTTTGTTATGTGCTGAAAAGCCTTTTTCTGACATTTCAGGCTCTAACTTCAAAAATCATGCAAAACACTTCTAACACCTTCAGATATGTTTCTCTGTGTTGCAAAATAGGTTTTATTCATGCACAGACTGCAATTTTAATTTTGGACCGAGTTTCAGCTTGCATTGCCAGAACCAAGTTTGTTAAGTGCTGAAACGCTGTTTTCTGACATTTCAGGCTCTAACTTCAAAAATCATGCAAAACACTTCTAACACCTTCAGATATGTTTCTCTGTGTTGCAAAATAGGTTTTATTCATGCACAGACTGCAATTTTAATTTTTGGCCGAGTTTCAGCTTGCATTGCCTGAACCGAGTTTGTTATGTGCTGAAACGCCGTTTTCTGACATTTCAGGCTCTAACTTCAAAAATCATGCAAAACACTTCTAACACCTTCAGATATGTTTCTCTGTGTTGAAAAATAGGTTTTATTCATGCACAGACTGCAATTTTAATTTTTGGCCGAGTTTCAGCTTGCATTGCCTGAACCGAGTTTGTTATGTGCTGAAACGCCGTTTTCTGACATTTCAGGCTCTAACTTCAAAAATCATGCAAAACACTTCTAACAACTTCAGATATGTTTCTCTGTGTTGAAAAATAGGTTTTATTCATGCACAGACTGCAATTTTAATTTTTGGCCGAGTTTCAGCTTGCATTGCCTGAACCAAGTCTGTTATGTGCTGAAACGCTGTTTTCTGACATTTCAGGCTCTAACTTCAAAAATCATGCAAAACACTTCTAACACCTTCAGATATGTTTCTCTGTGTTGAAAAATAGGTTTTATTCATGCACAGACTGCAATTTTAATTTTTGGCCGAGTTTCAGCTTGCATTGCCTGAACCGAGTTTGTTATGTGCTGAAACGCCGTTTTCTGACATTTCAGGCTCTAACTTCAAAAATCATGCAAAACACTTCTAACACCTTCAGATATGATTCTCTGTGTTGCAAAATAGGTTTTATTCATGCACAGACTGCAATTTTAATTTTTGGCCGAGTTTCAGCTTGCATTACCAGAACCAAGTTTGTTATGTGCTGAAACGCTGTTTTCTGACATTTCAGGCTCTAACTTCAAAAATCATGCAAAACACTTCTAACACCTTCAGATATGTTTCTCTGTGTTGAAAAATAGGTTTTATTCATGCACAGACTGCAATTTTAATTTTTGGCCGAGTTTCAGCTTGCATTGCCAGAACCAAGTTTGTTAAGTGCTGAAACGCCGTTTTCTGACATTTCAGGCTCTAACTTCAAAAATCATGCAAAACACTTCTAACACCTTCAGATATGTTTCTCTGTGTTGCAAAATAGGTTTTATTCATGCACAGACTGCAATTTTAATTTTGGGCCGAGTTTCAGCTTGCATTGCCTGAACCAAGTTTGTTATGTGCTGAAAAGCCTTTTTCTGACATTTCAGGCTCTAGCTTCAAAAATCATGCAAAACACTTCTAACACCTTCAGATTTGTTTCTCTGTGTTGCAAAATAGGTTTTATTCATGCACAGACTGCAATTTTAATTTTTGGCCGAGTTTCAGCTTGCATTACCAGAACCAAGTTTGTTATGTGCTGAAACGCTGTTTTCTGACATTTCAGGCTCTAACTTCAAAAATCATGCAAAACACTTCTAACACCTTCAGATATGTTTCTCTGTGTTGAAAAATAGGTTTTATTCATGCACAGACTGCAATTTTAATTTTTGGCCGAGTTTCAGCTTGCATTGCCAGAACCAAGTTTGTTAAGTGCTGAAACGCCGTTTTCTGACATTTCAGGCTCTAACTTCAAAAATCATGCAAAACACTTCTAACACCTTCAGATATGTTTCTCTGTGTTGCAAAATAGGTTTTATTCATGCACAGACTGCAATTTTAATTTTGGGCCGAGTTTCAGCTTGCATTGCCTGAACCAAATTTGTTATGTGCTGAAAAGCCTTTTTCTGACATTTCAGGCTCTAGCTTCAAAAATCATGCAAAACACTTCTAACACCTTCAGATTTGTTTCTCTGTGTTGCAAAATAGGTTTTATTCATGCACAGACTGCAATTTTAATTTTGGACCGAGTTTCAGCTTGCATTGCCAGAACCAAGTTTGTTATGTGCTGAAACGCCGTTTTCTGACATTTCAGGCTCTAACTTCAAAAATCATGCAAAACACTTCTAACACCTTCAGATATGTTTCTCTGTGTTGAAAAATAGGTTTTATTCATGCACAGACTGCAATTTTAATTTTTGGCCGAGTTTCAGCTTGCATTGCCTGAACCGAGTTTGTTATGTGCTGAAACGCCGTTTTCTGACATTTCAGGCTCTAACTTCAAAAATCATGCAAAACACTTCTAACACCTTCAGATATGTTTCTCTGTGTTGCAAAATAGGTTTTATTCATGCACAGACTGCAATTTTAATTTTGGGCCGAGTTTCAGCTTGCATTGCCTGAACCAAGTCTGTTATGTGCTGAAACGCTGTTTTCTGACATTTCAGGCTCTAACTTCAAAAATCATGCAAAACACTTCTAACACCTTCAGATATGATTCTCTGTGTTGCAAAATAGGTTTTATTCATGCACAGACTGCAATTTTAATTTTTGGCCGAGTTTCAGCTTTTATTACCAGAACCAAGTTTGTTATGTGCTGAAACGCTGTTTTCTGACATTTCAGGCTCTAACTTCAAAAATCATGCAAAACACTTCTAACACCTTCAGATATGTTTCTCTGTGTTGAAAAATAGGTTTTATTCATGCACAGACTGCAATTTTAATTTTTGGCCGAGTTTCAGCTTGCATTGCCTGAACCGAGTTTGTTATGTGCTGAAACGCTGTTTTCTGACATTTCAGGCTCTAACTTCAAAAATCATGCAAAACACTTCTAACACCTTCAGATATGTTTCTCTGTGTTGAAAAATAGGTTTTATTCATGCACAGACTGCAATTTTAATTTTTGGCCGAGTTTCAGCTTGCATTGCCAGAACCAAGTTTGTTAAGTGCTGAAACGCCGTTTTCTGACATTTCAGGCTCTAACTTCAAAAATCATGCAAAACACTTCTAACACCTTCAGATATGTTTCTCTGTGTTGCAAAATAGGTTTTATTCATGCACAGACTGCAATTTTAATTTTGGGCCGAGTTTCAGCTTGCATTGCCTGAACCAAGTTTGTTATGTGCTGAAAAGCCTTTTTCTGACATTTCAGGCTCTAGCTTCAAAAATCATGCAAAACACTTCTAACACCTTCAGATTTGTTTCTCTGTGTTGCAAAATAGGTTTTATTCATGCACAGACTGCAATTTTAATTTTGGACCGAGTTTCAGCTTGCATTGCCAGAACCAAGTTTGTTATGTGCTGAAACGCCGTTTTCTGACATTTCAGGCTCTAACTTCAAAAATCATGCAAAACACTTCTAACACCTTCAGATATGTTTCTCTGCGTTGAAAAATAGGTTTTATTCATGCACAGACTGCAATTTTAAATTTTGGCCGAGTTTCAGCTTGCATTACCAGAACCAAGTTTGTTATGTGCTGAAAAGCCTTTTTCTGACATTTCAGGCTCTAACTTCAAAAATCATGCAAAACACTTCTAACACCTTCAGATATGTTTCTCTGTGTTGCAAAATAGGTTTTATTCATGCACAGACTGCAATTTTAATTTTGGACCGAGTTTCAGCTTGCATTGCCAGAACCAAGTTTGTTAAGTGCTGAAACGCTGTTTTCTGACATTTCAGGCTCTAACTTCAAAAATCATGCAAAACACTTCTAACACCTTCAGATATGTTTCTCTGTGTTGCAAAATAGGTTTTATTCATGCACAGACTGCAATTTTAATTTTTGGCCGAGTTTCAGCTTGCATTGCCTGAACCGAGTTTGTTATGTGCTGAAACGCCGTTTTCTGACATTTCAGGCTCTAACTTCAAAAATCATGCAAAACACTTCTAACACCTTCAGATATGTTTCTCTGTGTTGAAAAATAGGTTTTATTCATGCACAGACTGCAATTTTAATTTTTGGCCGAGTTTCAGCTTGCATTGCCTGAACCGAGTTTGTTATGTGCTGAAACGCCGTTTTCTGACATTTCAGGCTCTAACTTCAAAAATCATGCAAAACACTTCTAACAACTTCAGATATGTTTCTCTGTGTTGAAAAATAGGTTTTATTCATGCACAGACTGCAATTTTAATTTTTGGCCGAGTTTCAGCTTGCATTGCCTGAACCAAGTCTGTTATGTGCTGAAACGCTGTTTTCTGACATTTCAGGCTCTAACTTCAAAAATCATGCAAAACACTTCTAACACCTTCAGATATGTTTCTCTGTGTTGAAAAATAGGTTTTATTCATGCACAGACTGCAATTTTAATTTTTGGCCGAGTTTCAGCTTGCATTGCCTGAACCAAGTTTGTTATGTGCTGAAACGCCGTTTTCTGACATTTCAGGCTCTAACTTCAAAAATCATGCAAAACACTTCTAACACCTTCAGATATGATTCTCTGTGTTGCAAAATAGGTTTTATTCATGCACAGACTGCAATTTTAATTTTTGGCCGAGTTTCAGCTTGCATTACCAGAACCAAGTTTGTTATGTGCTGAAACGCTGTTTCCTGACATTTCAGGCTCTAACTTCAAAAATCATGCAAAACACTTCTAACACCTTCAGATATGTTTCTCTGTGTTGAAAAATAGGTTTTATTCATGCACAGACTGCAATTTTAATTTTTGGCCGAGTTTCAGCTTGCATTGCCAGAACCAAGTTTGTTAAGTGCTGAAACGCCGTTTTCTGACATTTCAGGCTCTAACTTCAAAAATCATGCAAAACACTTCTAACACCTTCAGATATGTTTCTCTGTGTTGCAAAATAGGTTTTATTCATGCACAGACTGCAATTTTAATTTTGGGCCGAGTTTCAGCTTGCATTGCCTGAACCAAGTTTGTTATGTGCTGAAAAGCCTTTTTCTGACATTTCAGGCTCTAGCTTCAAAAATCATGCAAAACACTTCTAACACCTTCAGATTTGTTTCTCTGTGTTGCAAAATAGGTTTTATTCATGCACAGACTGCAATTTTAATTTTTGGCCGAGTTTCAGCTTGCATTACCAGAACCAAGTTTGTTATGTGCTGAAACGCTGTTTTCTGACATTTCAGGCTCTAACTTCAAAAATCATGCAAAACACTTCTAACACCTTCAGATATGTTTCTCTGTGTTGAAAAATAGGTTTTATTCATGCACAGACTGCAATTTTAATTTTTGGCCGAGTTTCAGCTTGCATTGCCAGAACCAAGTTTGTTAAGTGCTGAAACGCCGTTTTCTGACATTTCAGGCTCTAACTTCAAAAATCATGCAAAACACTTCTAACACCTTCAGATATGTTTCTCTGTGTTGCAAAATAGGTTTTATTCATGCACAGACTGCAATTTTAATTTTGGGCCGAGTTTCAGCTTGCATTGCCTGAACCAAATTTGTTATGTGCTGAAAAGCCTTTTTCTGACATTTCAGGCTCTAGCTTCAAAAATCATGCAAAACACTTCTAACACCTTCAGATTTGTTTCTCTGTGTTGCAAAATAGGTTTTATTCATGCACAGACTGCAATTTTAATTTTGGACCGAGTTTCAGCTTGCATTGCCAGAACCAAGTTTGTTATGTGCTGAAACGCCGTTTTCTGACATTTCAGGCTCTAACTTCAAAAATCATGCAAAACACTTCTAACACCTTCAGATATGTTTCTCTGCGTTGAAAAATAGGTTTTATTCATGCACAGACTGCAATTTTAAATTTTGGCCGAGTTTCAGCTTGCATTACCAGAACCAAGTTTGTTATGTGCTGAAAAGCCTTTTTCTGACATTTCAGGCTCTAACTTCAAAAATCATGCAAAACACTTCTAACACCTTCAGATATGTTTCTCTGTGTTGCAAAATAGGTTTTATTCATGCACAGACTGCAATTTTAATTTTGGACCGAGTTTCAGCTTGCATTGCCAGAACCAAGTTTGTTAAGTGCTGAAACGCTGTTTTCTGACATTTCAGGCTCTAACTTCAAAAATCATGCAAAACACTTCTAACACCTTCAGATATGTTTCTCTGTGTTGCAAAATAGGTTTTATTCATGCACAGACTGCAATTTTAATTTTTGGCCGAGTTTCAGCTTGCATTGCCTGAACCGAGTTTGTTATGTGCTGAAACGCCGTTTTCTGACATTTCAGGCTCTAACTTCAAAAATCATGCAAAACACTTCTAACACCTTCAGATATGTTTCTCTGTGTTGAAAAATAGGTTTTATTCATGCACAGACTGCAATTTTAATTTTTGGCCGAGTTTCAGCTTGCATTGCCTGAACCGAGTTTGTTATGTGCTGAAACGCCGTTTTCTGACATTTCAGGCTCTAACTTCAAAAATCATGCAAAACACTTCTAACAACTTCAGATATGTTTCTCTGTGTTGAAAAATAGGTTTTATTCATGCACAGACTGCAATTTTAATTTTTGGCCGAGTTTCAGCTTGCATTGCCTGAACCAAGTCTGTTATGTGCTGAAACGCTGTTTTCTGACATTTCAGGCTCTAACTTCAAAAATCATGCAAAACACTTCTAACACCTTCAGATATGTTTCTCTGTGTTGAAAAATAGGTTTTATTCATGCACAGACTGCAATTTTAATTTTTGGCCGAGTTTCAGCTTGCATTGCCTGAACCCAGTTTGTTATGTGCTGAAACGCCGTTTTCTGACATTTCAGGCTCTAACTTCAAAAATCATGCAAAACACTTCTAACACCTTCAGATATGATTCTCTGTGTTGCAAAATAGGTTTTATTCATGCACAGACTGCAATTTTAATTTTTGGCCGAGTTTCAGCTTGCATTACCAGAACCAAGTTTGTTATGTGCTGAAACGCTGTTTTCTGACATTTCAGGCTCTAACTTCAAAAATCATGCAAAACACTTCTAACACCTTCATATATGTTTCTCTGTGTTGAAAAATAGGTTTTATTCATGCACAGACTGCAATTTTAATTTTTGGCCGAGTTTCAGCTTGCATTGCCAGAACCAAGTTTGTTAAGTGCTGAAACGCCGTTTTCTGACATTTCAGGCTCTAACTTCAAAAATCATGCAAAACACTTCTAACACCTTCAGATATGTTTCTCTGTGTTGCAAAATAGGTTTTATTCATGCACAGACTGCAATTTTAATTTTGGGCCGAGTTTCAGCTTGCATTGCCTGAACCAAGTTTGTTATGTAATCTATACGATGTTTAATAGGGAGCCAATGCAGTGCTGACAGAACCGACCATATTAGCCCGGTTCTGTCAGCACTGCATTGGCTCCCTATTAAACATCGTATAGATTTTAAAATCTTGCTAATTACTTATAAAGCCCTCAATGGTTTAGCTCCTCAGTACTTGAACGAGCTCCTATCGTATTATAGTCCTTCACGTCCGCTGCGTTCTCAAAATTCTGGCAATCTGATAATACCTAGAATATCAAAATCAACTGCCGGCGGCAGATCATTTTCTTATCTAGCGCCTAAACTCTGGAACAATCTACCTAACACTGTTCGGGAGGCAGACACACTCTGTCAGTTTAAATCTAGATTAAAGACACATCTCTTTAACCTGGCTTACACATAAAATCATTAACACATTCCTATAATTCAAATCCGTTAAAGGATTGTTAGGCTGCATTAATTAGGTCAACCGGAACCGAAAACACCTCCCATAACACCTGATGCACTCGTTGCATCGTAAAAAGAATGGCATCTACGCTAATATTAGTCTGTTTCATTCTTATTCCGAGGTCACCGTAGCCTCCAGACCCAGCCTGTATCCAGATCAGATGGTCACTGCAGTCCCCCGGATCCAGTCCGTACCCAGCTTAGATCATGGATCACCACCTGGAGATGACTTCAATAGCCGTGGATGTCAACCAGATGAGCTCCAAGGCGGATCATCAATAAAGACCTCGCCAACCTTGACGGCCATCGGCGCTACACCACAGGATCCTGATGAGTTCTCTACAATCAGACATTGGTACAAACTGTTGTTTGGTCTGGCCAGAGGAGAACTGGTCCCCCGACTGAGCCTGGTTTCTCCCAAGGTTTTTTTCTCCATTTCTGTCACCTGTGGAGTTTTGGTTCCTTGCCGCTGTCGCCTCTGGCTTGCTTAGTTGGGGACACTTTCCAGCGATATCGTATACTATTTGAACTGAACTGACGATGATATCACTGAATTCATTGATGAACTGCCTTTAACTGAAAATTGATTGTTACAATAATGCGTTACTTACACACTATTGTGCTGTTTAAATACTGTGCAGTTGCTTTGACACAATCTGTATTGTAAAAGGCGCTATATAAATAAAGGTGACTTGACTTGACTTGACTTATGTGCTGAAAAGCCTTTTTCTGACATTTCAGGCTCTAGCTTCAAAAATCATGCAAAACACTTCTAACACCTTCAGATTTGTTTCTCTGTGTTGCAAAATAGGTTTTATTCATGCACAGACTGCAATTTTAATTTTGGACCGAGTTTCAGCTTGCATTGCCAGAACCAAGTTTGTTATGTGCTGAAACGCCGTTTTCTGACATTTCAGGCTCTAACTTCAAAAATCATGCAAAACACTTCTAACACCTTCAGATATGTTTCTCTGCGTTGAAAAATAGGTTTTATTCATGCACAGACTGCAATTTTAAATTTTGGCCGAGTTTCAGCTTGCATTACCAGAACCAAGTTTGTTATGTGCTGAAAAGCCTTTTTCTGACATTTCAGGCTCTAACTTCAAAAATCATGCAAAACACTTCTAACACCTTCAGATATGTTTCTCTGTGTTGAAAAATAGGTTTTATTCATGCACAGACTGCAATTTTAATTTTTGGCCGAGTTTCAGCTTGCATTGCCAGAACCAAGTTTGTTAAGTGCTGAAAACGCCGTTTTCTGACATTTCAGGCTCTAACTTCAAAAATCATGCAAAACACTTCTAACACCTTCAGATATGTTTCTCTGTGTTGCAAAATAGGTTTTATTCATGCACAGACTGCAATTTTAATTTTTGGCCGAGTTTCAGCTTGCATTGCCAGAACCAAGTTTGTTAAGTGCTGAAACGCCGTTTTCTGACATTTCAGGCTCTAACTTCAAAAATCATGCAAAACACTTCTAACACCTTCAGATATGTTTCTCTGTGTTGCAAAATAGGTTTTATTCATGCACAGACTGCAATTTTAATTTTGGGCCGAGTTTCAGCTTGCATTGCCTGAACCAAGTTTGTTATGTGCTAAAACGTCGTTTTCTGACATTTCAGGCTCTAACTTCAAAAATCATGCAAAACACTTCTAACACCTTCAGATATGTTTCTCTGTGTTGCAAAATAGGTTTTATTCATGCACAGACTGCAATTTTAATTTTTGGCCGAGTTTCAGCTTGCATTGCCAGAACCAAGTTTGTTAAGTGCTGAAACGCCGTTTTCTGACATTTCAGGCTCTAACTTCAAAAATCATGCAAAACACTTCTAACACCTTCAGATATGTTTCTCTGTGTTGCAAAATAGGTTTTATTCATGCACAGACTGCAATTTTAATTTTGGGCCGAGTTTCAGCTTGCATTGCCTGAACCAAGTTTGTTATGTGCTGAAAAGCCTTTTTCTGACATTTCAGGCTCTAGCTTCAAAAATCATGCAAAACACTTCTAACACCTTCAGATTTGTTTCTCTGTGTTGCAAAATAGGTTTTATTCATGCACAGACTGCAATTTTAATTTTGGACCGAGTTTCAGCTTGCATTGCCAGAACCAAGTTTGTTATGTGCTGAAACGCCGTTTTCTGACATTTCAGGCTCTAACTTCAAAAATCATGCAAAACACTTCTAACACCTTCAGATATGTTTCTCTGCGTTGAAAAATAGGTTTTATTCATGCACAGACTGCAATTTTAAATTTTGGCCGAGTTTCAGCTTGCATTACCAGAACCAAGTTTGTTATGTGCTGAAAAGCCTTTTTCTGACATTTCAGGCTCTAACTTCAAAAATCATGCAAAACACTTCTAACACCTTCAGATATGTTTCTCTGTGTTGAAAAATAGGTTTTATTCATGCACAGACTGCAATTTTAATTTTTGGCCGAGTTTCAGCTTGCATTGCCTGAACCGAGTTTGTTATGTGCTGAAACGCCGTTTTCTGACATTTCAGGCTCTAACTTCAAAAATCATGCAAAACACTTTTAACAACTTCAGATATGTTTCTCTGTGTTGAAAAATAGGTTTTATTCATGCACAGACTGCAATTTTAATTTTTGGCCGAGTTTCAGCTTGCATTGCCTGAACCAAGTCTGTTATGTGATGAAACGCTGTTTTCTGACATTTCAGGCTCTAACTTCAAAAATCATGCAAAACACTTCTAACACCTTCAGATATGTTTCTCTGTGTTGAAAAATAGGTTTTATTCATGCACAGACTGCAATTTTAATTTTTGGCCGAGTTTCAGCTTGCATTGCCTGAACCGAGTTTGTTATGTGCTGAAACGCCGTTTTCTGACATTTCAGGCTCTAACTTCAAAAATCATGCAAAACACTTCTAACACCTTCAGATATGATTCTCTGTGTTGCAAAATAGGTTTTATTCATGCACAGACTGCAATTTTAATTTTTGGCCGAGTTTCAGCTTGCATTGCCAGAACCAAGTTTGTTAAGTGCTGAAACGCCGTTTTCTGACATTTCAGGCTCTAACTTCAAAAATCATGCAAAACACTTCTAACACCTTCAGATATGTTTCTCTGTGTTGCAAAATAGGTTTTATTCATGCACAGACTGCAATTTTAATTTTGGGCCGAGTTTCAGCTTGCATTGCCTGAACCAAGTTTGTTATGTGCTGAAAAGCCTTTTTCTGACATTTCAGGCTCTAGCTTCAAAAATCATGCAAAACACTTCTAACACCTTCAGATTTGTTTCTCTGTGTTGCAAAATAGGTTTTATTCATGCACAGACTGCAATTTTAATTTTGGACCGAGTTTCAGCTTGCATTGCCAGAACCAAGTTTGTTATGTGCTGAAACGCCGTTTTCTGACATTTCAGGCTCTAACTTCAAAAATCATGCAAAACACTTCTAACACCTTCAGATATGTTTCTCTGCGTTGAAAAATAGGTTTTATTCATGCACAGACTGCAATTTTAAATTTTGGCCGAGTTTCAGCTTGCATTACCAGAACCAAGTTTGTTATGTGCTGAAAAGCCTTTTTCTGACATTTCAGGCTCTAACTTCAAAAATCATGCAAAACACTTCTAACACCTTCAGATATGTTTCTCTGTGTTGCAAAATAGGTTTTATTCATGCACAGACTGCAATTTTAATTTTGGGCCGAGTTTCAGCTTGCATTGCCTGAACCAAGTTTGTTATGTGCTAAAACGTCGTTTTCTGACATTTCAGGCTCTAACTTCAAAAATCATGCAAAACACTTCTAACACCTTCAGATATGTTTCTCTGTGTTGCAAAATAGGTTTTATTCATGCACAGACTGCAATTTTAATTTTGGGCCGAGTTTCAGCTTGCATTGCCTGAACCAAGTCTGTTATGTGCTGAAACGCTGTTTTCTGACATTTCAGGCTCTAACTTCAAAAATCATGCAAAACACTTCTAACACCTTCAGATATGTTTCTCTGTGTTGAAAAATAGGTTTTATTCATGCACAGACTGCAATTTTAATTTTTGGCCGAGTTTCAGCTTGCATTGCCTGAACCGAGTTTGTTATGTGCTGAAACGCCGTTTTCTGACATTTCAGGCTCTAACTTCAAAAATCATGCAAAACACTTCTAACACCTTCAGATATGTTTCTCTGTGTTGCAAAATAGGTTTTATTCATGCACAGACTGCAATTTTAATTTTTGGCCGAGTTTCAGCTTGCATTACCAGAACCAAGTTTGTTATGTGCTGAAACGCTGTTTTCTGACATTTCAGGCTCTAACTTCAAAAATCATGCAAAACACTTCTAACACCTTCAGATATGTTTCTCTGTGTTGAAAAATAGGTTTTATTCATGCACAGACTGCAATTTTAATTTTTGGCCGAGTTTCAGCTTGCATTGCCAGAACCAAGTTTGTTAAGTGCTGAAAACGCCGTTTTCTGACATTTCAGGCTCTAACTTCAAAAATCATGCAAAACACTTCTAACACCTTCAGATATGTTTCTCTGTGTTGCAAAATAGGTTTTATTCATGCACAGACTGCAATTTTAATTTTTGGCCGAGTTTCAGCTTGCATTGCCAGAACCAAGTTTGTTAAGTGCTGAAACGCCGTTTTCTGACATTTCAGGCTCTAACTTCAAAAATCATGCAAAACACTTCTAACACCTTCAGATATGTTTCTCTGTGTTGCAAAATAGGTTTTATTCATGCACAGACTGCAATTTTAATTTTGGGCCGAGTTTCAGCTTGCATTGCCTGAACCAAGTTTGTTATGTGCTAAAACGTCGTTTTCTGACATTTCAGGCTCTAACTTCAAAAATCATGCAAAACACTTCTAACACCTTCAGATATGTTTCTCTGTGTTGCAAAATAGGTTTTATTCATGCACAGACTGCAATTTTAATTTTTGGCCGAGTTTCAGCTTGCATTGCCTGAACCAAGTTTGTTATGTGCTAAAACACCGTTTTCTGACATTTCAGGCTCTAACTTCAAAAATCATGCAAAACACTTCTAACACCTTCAGATATGTTTCTCTGTGTTGCAAAATAGGTTTTATTCATGCACAGACTGCAATTTTAATTTTTGGCCGAGTTTCAGCTTGCATTGCCTGAACCGAGTTTGTTATGTGCTGAAACGGCGTTTTCTGACATTTCAGGCTCTAACTTCAAAAATCATTCAAAACACTTCTAACACCTTCAGATATGTTTCTCTGTGTTGCAAAATAGGTTTTATTCATGCACAGACTGCAATTTTAATTTTGGGCCGAGTTTCAGCTTGCATTGCCTGAACCAAGTCTGTTATGTGCTGAAACGCTGTTTTCTGACATTTCAGGCTCTAACTTCAAAAATCATGCAAAACACTTCTAACACCTTCAGATATGTTTCTCTGTGTTGAAAAATAGGTTTTATTCATGCACAGACTGCAATTTTAATTTTTGGCCGAGTTTCAGCTTGCATTGCCTGAACCGAGTTTGTTATGTGCTGAAACGCCGTTTTCTGACATTTCAGGCTCTAACTTCAAAAATCATGCAAAACACTTCTAACACCTTCAGATATGTTTCTCTGTGTTGCAAAATAGGTTTTATTCATGCACAGACTGCAATTTTAATTTTTGGCCGAGTTTCAGCTTGCATTACCAGAACCAAGTTTGTTATGTGCTGAAACGCTGTTTTCTGACATTTCAGGCTCTAACTTCAAAAATCATGCAAAACACTTCTAACACCTTCAGATATGTTTCTCTGTGTTGAAAAATAGGTTTTATTCATGCACAGACTGCAATTATAATTTTGGACCGAGTTTCAGCTTGCATTGCCAGAACCAAGTTTGTTATGTGCTGAAAACGCCGTTTTCTGACATTTCAGGCTCTAACTTCAAAAATCATGCAAAACACTTCTAACACCTTCAGATATGTTTCTCTGTGTTGCAAAATAGGTTTTATTCATGCACAGACTGCAATTTTAATTTTGGACCGAGTTTCAGCTTGCATTGCCAGAACCAAGTTTGTTATGTGCTGAAACGCCGTTTTCTGACATTTCAGGCTCTAACTTCAAAAATCATGCAAAACACTTCTAACACCTTCAGATATGTTTCTCTGTGTTGAAAAATAGGTTTTATTCATGCACAGACTGCAATTTTAATTTTTGGCCGAGTTTCAGCTTGCATTGCCTGAACCGAGTTTGTTATGTGCTGAAACGCCGTTTTCTGACATTTCAGGCTCTAACTTCAAAAATCATGCAAAACACTTCTAACACCTTCAGATATGTTTCTCTGTGTTGCAAAATAGGTTTTATTCATGCACAGACTGCAATTTTAATTTTGGGCCGAGTTTCAGCTTGCATTACCAGAACCAAGTTTGTTATGTGCTGAAACGCTGTTTTCTGACATTTCAGGCTCTAACTTCAAAAATCATGCAAAACACTTCTAACACCTTCAGATATGTTTCTCTGTGTTGAAAAATAGGTTTTATTCATGCACAGACTGCAATTTTAATTTTTGGCCGAGTTTCAGCTTGCATTGCCAGAACCAAGTTTGTTAAGTGCTGAAACGCCGTTTTCTGACATTTCAGGCTCTAACTTCAAAAATCATGCAAAACACTTCTAACACCTTCAGATATGTTTCTCTGTGTTGCAAAATAGGTTTTATTCATGCACAGACTGCAATTTTAATTTTGGGCCGAGTTTCAGCTTGCATTGCCTGAACCAAGTTTGTTATGTGCTGAAAAGCCTTTTTCTGACATTTCAGGCTCTAGCTTCAAAAATCATGCAAAACACTTCTAACACCTTCAGATTTGTTTCTCTGTGTTGCAAAATAGGTTTTATTCATGCACAGACTGCAATTTTAATTTTGGACCGAGTTTCAGCTTGCATTGCCAGAACCAAGTTTGTTATGTGCTGAAACGCCGTTTTCTGACATTTCAGGCTCTAACTTCAAAAATCATGCAAAACACTTCTAACACCTTCAGATATGTTTCTCTGCGTTGAAAAATAGGTTTTATTCATGCACAGACTGCAATTTTAAATTTTGGCCGAGTTTCAGCTTGCATTACCAGAACCAAGTTTGTTATGTGCTGAAAAGCCTTTTTCTGACATTTCAGGCTCTAACTTCAAAAATCATGCAAAACACTTCTAACACCTTCAGATATGTTTCTCTGTGTTGAAAAATAGGTTTTATTCATGCACAGACTGCAATTTTAATTTTTGGCCGAGTTTCAGCTTGCATTGCCTGAACCGAGTTTGTTATGTGCTGAAACGCCGTTTTCTGACATTTCAGGCTCTAACTTCAAAAATCATGCAAAACACTTCTAACACCTTCAGATATGTTTCTCTGTGTTGCAAAATAGGTTTTATTCATGCACAGACTGCAATTTTAATTTTGGGCCGAGTTTCAGCTTGCATTGCCTGAACCAAGTCTGTTATGTGCTGAAACGCTGTTTTCTGACATTTCAGGCTCTAACTTCAAAAATCATGCAAAACACTTCTAACACCTTCAGATATGATTCTCTGTGTTGCAAAATAGGTTTTATTCATGCACAGACTGCAATTTTAATTTTTGGCCGAGTTTCAGCTTTTATTACCAGAACCAAGTTTGTTATGTGCTGAAACGCTGTTTTCTGACATTTCAGGCTCTAACTTCAAAAATCATGCAAAACACTTCTAACACCTTCAGATATGTTTCTCTGTGTTGAAAAATAGGTTTTATTCATGCACAGACTGCAATTTTAATTTTTGGCCGAGTTTCAGCTTGCATTGCCTGAACCGAGTTTGTTATGTGCTGAAACGCTGTTTTCTGACATTTCAGGCTCTAACTTCAAAAATCATGCAAAACACTTCTAACACCTTCAGATATGTTTCTCTGTGTTGAAAAATAGGTTTTATTCATGCACAGACTGCAATTTTAATTTTTGGCCGAGTTTCAGCTTGCATTGCCAGAACCAAGTTTGTTAAGTGCTGAAACGCCGTTTTCTGACATTTCAGGCTCTAACTTCAAAAATCATGCAAAACACTTCTAACACCTTCAGATATGTTTCTCTGTGTTGCAAAATAGGTTTTATTCATGCACAGACTGCAATTTTAATTTTGGGCCGAGTTTCAGCTTGCATTGCCTGAACCAAGTTTGTTATGTGCTGAAAAGCCTTTTTCTGACATTTCAGGCTCTAGCTTCAAAAATCATGCAAAACACTTCTAACACCTTCAGATTTGTTTCTCTGTGTTGCAAAATAGGTTTTATTCATGCACAGACTGCAATTTTAATTTTGGACCGAGTTTCAGCTTGCATTGCCAGAACCAAGTTTGTTATGTGCTGAAACGCCGTTTTCTGACATTTCAGGCTCTAACTTCAAAAATCATGCAAAACACTTCTAACACCTTCAGATATGTTTCTCTGCGTTGAAAAATAGGTTTTATTCATGCACAGACTGCAATTTTAAATTTTGGCCGAGTTTCAGCTTGCATTACCAGAACCAAGTTTGTTATGTGCTGAAAAGCCTTTTTCTGACATTTCAGGCTCTAACTTCAAAAATCATGCAAAACACTTCTAACACCTTCAGATATGTTTCTCTGTGTTGCAAAATAGGTTTTATTCATGCACAGACTGCAATTTTAATTTTGGACCGAGTTTCAGCTTGCATTGCCAGAACCAAGTTTGTTAAGTGCTGAAACGCTGTTTTCTGACATTTCAGGCTCTAACTTCAAAAATCATGCAAAACACTTCTAACACCTTCAGATATGTTTCTCTGTGTTGCAAAATAGGTTTTATTCATGCACAGACTGCAATTTTAATTTTTGGCCGAGTTTCAGCTTGCATTGCCTGAACCGAGTTTGTTATGTGCTGAAACGCCGTTTTCTGACATTTCAGGCTCTAACTTCAAAAATCATGCAAAACACTTCTAACACCTTCAGATATGTTTCTCTGTGTTGAAAAATAGGTTTTATTCATGCACAGACTGCAATTTTAATTTTTGGCCGAGTTTCAGCTTGCATTGCCTGAACCGAGTTTGTTATGTGCTGAAACGCCGTTTTCTGACATTTCAGGCTCTAACTTCAAAAATCATGCAAAACACTTCTAACAACTTCAGATATGTTTCTCTGTGTTGAAAAATAGGTTTTATTCATGCACAGACTGCAATTTTAATTTTTGGCCGAGTTTCAGCTTGCATTGCCTGAACCAAGTCTGTTATGTGCTGAAACGCTGTTTTCTGACATTTCAGGCTCTAACTTCAAAAATCATGCAAAACACTTCTAACACCTTCAGATATGTTTCTCTGTGTTGAAAAATAGGTTTTATTCATGCACAGACTGCAATTTTAATTTTTGGCCGAGTTTCAGCTTGCATTGCCTGAACCAAGTTTGTTATGTGCTGAAACGCCGTTTTCTGACATTTCAGGCTCTAACTTCAAAAATCATGCAAAACACTTCTAACACCTTCAGATATGATTCTCTGTGTTGCAAAATAGGTTTTATTCATGCACAGACTGCAATTTTAATTTTTGGCCGAGTTTCAGCTTGCATTACCAGAACCAAGTTTGTTATGTGCTGAAACGCTGTTTCCTGACATTTCAGGCTCTAACTTCAAAAATCATGCAAAACACTTCTAACACCTTCAGATATGTTTCTCTGTGTTGAAAAATAGGTTTTATTCATGCACAGACTGCAATTTTAATTTTTGGCCGAGTTTCAGCTTGCATTGCCAGAACCAAGTTTGTTAAGTGCTGAAACGCCGTTTTCTGACATTTCAGGCTCTAACTTCAAAAATCATGCAAAACACTTCTAACACCTTCAGATATGTTTCTCTGTGTTGCAAAATAGGTTTTATTCATGCACAGACTGCAATTTTAATTTTGGGCCGAGTTTCAGCTTGCATTGCCTGAACCAAGTTTGTTATGTGCTGAAAAGGCTTTTTCTGACATTTCAGGCTCTAGCTTCAAAAATCATGCAAAACACTTCTAACACCTTCAGATTTGTTTCTCTGTGTTGCAAAATAGGTTTTATTCATGCACAGACTGCAATTTTAATTTTTGGCCGAGTTTCAGCTTGCATTACCAGAACCAAGTTTGTTATGTGCTGAAACGCTGTTTTCTGACATTTCAGGCTCTAACTTCAAAAATCATGCAAAACACTTCTAACACCTTCAGATATGTTTCTCTGTGTTGAAAAATAGGTTTTATTCATGCACAGACTGCAATTTTAATTTTTGGCCGAGTTTCAGCTTGCATTGCCAGAACCAAGTTTGTTAAGTGCTGAAACGCCGTTTTCTGACATTTCAGGCTCTAACTTCAAAAATCATGCAAAACACTTCTAACACCTTCAGATATGTTTCTCTGTGTTGCAAAATAGGTTTTATTCATGCACAGACTGCAATTTTAATTTTGGGCCGAGTTTCAGCTTGCATTGCCTGAACCAAATTTGTTATGTGCTGAAAAGCCTTTTTCTGACATTTCAGGCTCTAGCTTCAAAAATCATGCAAAACACTTCTAACACCTTCAGATTTGTTTCTCTGTGTTGCAAAATAGGTTTTATTCATGCACAGACTGCAATTTTAATTTTGGACCGAGTTTCAGCTTGCATTGCCAGAACCAAGTTTGTTATGTGCTGAAACGCCGTTTTCTGACATTTCAGGCTCTAACTTCAAAAATCATGCAAAACACTTCTAACACCTTCAGATATGTTTCTCTGCGTTGAAAAATAGGTTTTATTCATGCACAGACTGCAATTTTAAATTTTGGCCGAGTTTCAGCTTGCATTACCAGAACCAAGTTTGTTATGTGCTGAAAAGCCTTTTTCTGACATTTCAGGCTCTAACTTCAAAAATCATGCAAAACACTTCTAACACCTTCAGATATGTTTCTCTGTGTTGCAAAATAGGTTTTATTCATGCACAGACTGCAATTTTAATTTTGGACCGAGTTTCAGCTTGCATTGCCAGAACCAAGTTTGTTAAGTGCTGAAACGCTGTTTTCTGACATTTCAGGCTCTAACTTCAAAAATCATGCAAAACACTTCTAACACCTTCAGATATGTTTCTCTGTGTTGCAAAATAGGTTTTATTCATGCACAGACTGCAATTTTAATTTTTGGCCGAGTTTCAGCTTGCATTGCCTGAACCGAGTTTGTTATGTGCTGAAACGCCGTTTTCTGACATTTCAGGCTCTAACTTCAAAAATCATGCAAAACACTTCTAACACCTTCAGATATGTTTCTCTGTGTTGAAAAATAGGTTTTATTCATGCACAGACTGCAATTTTAATTTTTGGCCGAGTTTCAGCTTGCATTGCCTGAACCGAGTTTGTTATGTGCTGAAACGCCGTTTTCTGACATTTCAGGCTCTAACTTCAAAAATCATGCAAAACACTTCTAACAACTTCAGATATGTTTCTCTGTGTTGAAAAATAGGTTTTATTCATGCACAGACTGCAATTTTAATTTTTGGCCGAGTTTCAGCTTGCATTGCCTGAACCAAGTCTGTTATGTGCTGAAACGCTGTTTTCTGACATTTCAGGCTCTAACTTCAAAAATCATGCAAAACACTTCTAACACCTTCAGATATGTTTCTCTGTGTTGAAAAATAGGTTTTATTCATGCACAGACTGCAATTTTAATTTTTGGCCGAGTTTCAGCTTGCATTGCCTGAACCCAGTTTGTTATGTGCTGAAACGCCGTTTTCTGACATTTCAGGCTCTAACTTCAAAAATCATGCAAAACACTTCTAACACCTTCAGATATGATTCTCTGTGTTGCAAAATAGGTTTTATTCATGCACAGACTGCAATTTTAATTTTTGGCCGAGTTTCAGCTTGCATTACCAGAACCAAGTTTGTTATGTGCTGAAACGCTGTTTTCTGACATTTCAGGCTCTAACTTCAAAAATCATGCAAAACACTTCTAACACCTTCATATATGTTTCTCTGTGTTGAAAAATAGGTTTTATTCATGCACAGACTGCAATTTTAATTTTTGGCCGAGTTTCAGCTTGCATTGCCAGAACCAAGTTTGTTAAGTGCTGAAACGCCGTTTTCTGACATTTCAGGCTCTAACTTCAAAAATCATGCAAAACACTTCTAACACCTTCAGATATGTTTCTCTGTGTTGCAAAATAGGTTTTATTCATGCACAGACTGCAATTTTAATTTTGGGCCGAGTTTCAGCTTGCATTGCCTGAACCAAGTTTGTTATGTGCTGAAAAGCCTTTTTCTGACATTTCAGGCTCTAGCTTCAAAAATCATGCAAAACACTTCTAACACCTTCAGATTTGTTTCTCTGTGTTGCAAAATAGGTTTTATTCATGCACAGACTGCAATTTTAATTTTGGACCGAGTTTCAGCTTGCATTGCCAGAACCAAGTTTGTTATGTGCTGAAACGCCGTTTTCTGACATTTCAGGCTCTAACTTCAAAAATCATGCAAAACACTTCTAACACCTTCAGATATGTTTCTCTGCGTTGAAAAATAGGTTTTATTCATGCACAGACTGCAATTTTAAATTTTGGCCGAGTTTCAGCTTGCATTACCAGAACCAAGTTTGTTATGTGCTGAAAAGCCTTTTTCTGACATTTCAGGCTCTAACTTCAAAAATCATGTAAAACACTTCTAACACCTTCAGATATGTTTCTCTGTGTTGCAAAATAGGTTTTATTCATGCACAGACTGCAATTTTAATTTTGGGCCGAGTTTCAGCTTGCATTGCCTGAACCAAGTTTGTTATGTGCTAAAACGTCGTTTTCTGACATTTCAGGCTCTAACTTCAAAAATCATGCAAAACACTTCTAACACCTTCAGATATGTTTCTCTGTGTTGCAAAATAGGTTTTATTCATGCACAGACTGCAATTTTAATTTTGGGCCGAGTTTCAGCTTGCATTGCCTGAACCAAGTCTGTTATGTGCTGAAACGCTGTTTTCTGACATTTCAGGCTCTAACTTCAAAAATCATGCAAAACACTTCTAACACCTTCAGATATGTTTCTCTGTGTTGAAAAATAGGTTTTATTCATGCACAGACTGCAATTTTAATTTTTGGCCGAGTTTCAGCTTGCATTGCCTGAACCGAGTTTGTTATGTGCTGAAACGCCGTTTTCTGACATTTCAGGCTCTAACTTCAAAAATCATGCAAAACACTTCTAACACCTTCAGATATGTTTCTCTGTGTTGCAAAATAGGTTTTATTCATGCACAGACTGCAATTTTAATTTTTGGCCGAGTTTCAGCTTGCATTACCAGAACCAAGTTTGTTATGTGCTGAAACGCTGTTTTCTGACATTTCAGGCTCTAACTTCAAAAATCATGCAAAACACTTCTAACACCTTCAGATATGTTTCTCTGTGTTGAAAAATAGGTTTTATTCATGCACAGACTGCAATTATAATTTTGGACCGAGTTTCAGCTTGCATTGCCAGAACCAAGTTTGTTATGTGCTGAAAACGCCGTTTTCTGACATTTCAGGCTCTAACTTCAAAAATCATGCAAAACACTTCTAACACCTTCAGATATGTTTCTCTGTGTTGCAAAATAGGTTTTATTCATGCACAGACTGCAATTTTAATTTTGGACCGAGTTTCAGCTTGCATTGCCAGAACCAAGTTTGTTATGTGCTGAAACGCCGTTTTCTGACATTTCAGGCTCTAACTTCAAAAATCATGCAAAACACTTCTAACACCTTCAGATATGTTTCTCTGTGTTGAAAAATAGGTTTTATTCATGCACAGACTGCAATTTTAATTTTTGGCCGAGTTTCAGCTTGCATTGCCTGAACCGAGTTTGTTATGTGCTGAAACGCCGTTTTCTGACATTTCAGGCTCTAACTTCAAAAATCATGCAAAACACTTCTAACACCTTCAGATATGTTTCTCTGTGTTGCAAAATAGGTTTTATTCATGCACAGACTGCAATTTTAATTTTGGGCCGAGTTTCAGCTTGCATTACCAGAACCAAGTTTGTTATGTGCTGAAACGCTGTTTTCTGACATTTCAGGCTCTAACTTCAAAAATCATGCAAAACACTTCTAACACCTTCAGATATGTTTCTCTGTGTTGAAAAATAGGTTTTATTCATGCACAGACTGCAATTTTAATTTTTGGCCGAGTTTCAGCTTGCATTGCCAGAACCAAGTTTGTTAAGTGCTGAAACGCCGTTTTCTGACATTTCAGGCTCTAACTTCAAAAATCATGCAAAACACTTCTAACACCTTCAGATATGTTTCTCTGTGTTGCAAAATAGGTTTTATTCATGCACAGACTGCAATTTTAATTTTGGGCCGAGTTTCAGCTTGCATTGCCTGAACCAAGTTTGTTATGTGCTGAAAAGCCTTTTTCTGACATTTCAGGCTCTAGCTTCAAAAATCATGCAAAACACTTCTAACACCTTCAGATTTGTTTCTCTGTGTTGCAAAATAGGTTTTATTCATGCACAGACTGCAATTTTAATTTTGGACCGAGTTTCAGCTTGCATTGCCAGAACCAAGTTTGTTATGTGCTGAAACGCCGTTTTCTGACATTTCAGGCTCTAACTTCAAAAATCATGCAAAACACTTCTAACACCTTCAGATATGTTTCTCTGCGTTGAAAAATAGGTTTTATTCATGCACAGACTGCAATTTTAAATTTTGGCCGAGTTTCAGCTTGCATTACCAGAACCAAGTTTGTTATGTGCTGAAAAGCCTTTTTCTGACATTTCAGGCTCTAACTTCAAAAATCATGCAAAACACTTCTAACACCTTCAGATATGTTTCTCTGTGTTGAAAAATAGGTTTTATTCATGCACAGACTGCAATTTTAATTTTTGGCCGAGTTTCAGCTTGCATTGCCTGAACCGAGTTTGTTATGTGCTGAAACGCCGTTTTCTGACATTTCAGGCTCTAACTTCAAAAATCATGCAAAACACTTCTAACACCTTCAGATATGTTTCTCTGTGTTGCAAAATAGGTTTTATTCATGCACAGACTGCAATTTTAATTTTGGGCCGAGTTTCAGCTTGCATTGCCTGAACCAAGTCTGTTATGTGCTGAAACGCTGTTTTCTGACATTTCAGGCTCTAACTTCAAAAATCATGCAAAACACTTCTAACACCTTCAGATATGATTCTCTGTGTTGCAAAATAGGTTTTATTCATGCACAGACTGCAATTTTAATTTTTGGCCGAGTTTCAGCTTTTATTACCAGAACCAAGTTTGTTATGTGCTGAAACGCTGTTTTCTGACATTTCAGGCTCTAACTTCAAAAATCATGCAAAACACTTCTAACACCTTCAGATATGTTTCTCTGTGTTGAAAAATAGGTTTTATTCATGCACAGACTGCAATTTTAATTTTTGGCCGAGTTTCAGCTTGCATTGCCTGAACCGAGTTTGTTATGTGCTGAAACGCTGTTTTCTGACATTTCAGGCTCTAACTTCAAAAATCATGCAAAACACTTCTAACACCTTCAGATATGTTTCTCTGTGTTGAAAAATAGGTTTTATTCATGCACAGACTGCAATTTTAATTTTTGGCCGAGTTTCAGCTTGCATTGCCAGAACCAAGTTTGTTAAGTGCTGAAACGCCGTTTTCTGACATTTCAGGCTCTAACTTCAAAAATCATGCAAAACACTTCTAACACCTTCAGATATGTTTCTCTGTGTTGCAAAATAGGTTTTATTCATGCACAGACTGCAATTTTAATTTTGGGCCGAGTTTCAGCTTGCATTGCCTGAACCAAGTTTGTTATGTGCTGAAAAGCCTTTTTCTGACATTTCAGGCTCTAGCTTCAAAAATCATGCAAAACACTTCTAACACCTTCAGATTTGTTTCTCTGTGTTGCAAAATAGGTTTTATTCATGCACAGACTGCAATTTTAATTTTGGACCGAGTTTCAGCTTGCATTGCCAGAACCAAGTTTGTTATGTGCTGAAACGCCGTTTTCTGACATTTCAGGCTCTAACTTCAAAAATCATGCAAAACACTTCTAACACCTTCAGATATGTTTCTCTGCGTTGAAAAATAGGTTTTATTCATGCACAGACTGCAATTTTAAATTTTGGCCGAGTTTCAGCTTGCATTACCAGAACCAAGTTTGTTATGTGCTGAAAAGCCTTTTTCTGACATTTCAGGCTCTAACTTCAAAAATCATGCAAAACACTTCTAACACCTTCAGATATGTTTCTCTGTGTTGCAAAATAGGTTTTATTCATGCACAGACTGCAATTTTAATTTTGGACCGAGTTTCAGCTTGCATTGCCAGAACCAAGTTTGTTAAGTGCTGAAACGCTGTTTTCTGACATTTCAGGCTCTAACTTCAAAAATCATGCAAAACACTTCTAACACCTTCAGATATGTTTCTCTGTGTTGCAAAATAGGTTTTATTCATGCACAGACTGCAATTTTAATTTTTGGCCGAGTTTCAGCTTGCATTGCCTGAACCGAGTTTGTTATGTGCTGAAACGCCGTTTTCTGACATTTCAGGCTCTAACTTCAAAAATCATGCAAAACACTTCTAACACCTTCAGATATGTTTCTCTGTGTTGAAAAATAGGTTTTATTCATGCACAGACTGCAATTTTAATTTTTGGCCGAGTTTCAGCTTGCATTGCCTGAACCGAGTTTGTTATGTGCTGAAACGCCGTTTTCTGACATTTCAGGCTCTAACTTCAAAAATCATGCAAAACACTTCTAACAACTTCAGATATGTTTCTCTGTGTTGAAAAATAGGTTTTATTCATGCACAGACTGCAATTTTAATTTTTGGCCGAGTTTCAGCTTGCATTGCCTGAACCAAGTCTGTTATGTGCTGAAACGCTGTTTTCTGACATTTCAGGCTCTAACTTCAAAAATCATGCAAAACACTTCTAACACCTTCAGATATGTTTCTCTGTGTTGAAAAATAGGTTTTATTCATGCACAGACTGCAATTTTAATTTTTGGCCGAGTTTCAGCTTGCATTGCCTGAACCAAGTTTGTTATGTGCTGAAACGCCGTTTTCTGACATTTCAGGCTCTAACTTCAAAAATCATGCAAAACACTTCTAACACCTTCAGATATGATTCTCTGTGTTGCAAAATAGGTTTTATTCATGCACAGACTGCAATTTTAATTTTTGGCCGAGTTTCAGCTTGCATTACCAGAACCAAGTTTGTTATGTGCTGAAACGCTGTTTCCTGACATTTCAGGCTCTAACTTCAAAAATCATGCAAAACACTTCTAACACCTTCAGATATGTTTCTCTGTGTTGAAAAATAGGTTTTATTCATGCACAGACTGCAATTTTAATTTTTGGCCGAGTTTCAGCTTGCATTGCCAGAACCAAGTTTGTTAAGTGCTGAAACGCCGTTTTCTGACATTTCAGGCTCTAACTTCAAAAATCATGCAAAACACTTCTAACACCTTCAGATATGTTTCTCTGTGTTGCAAAATAGGTTTTATTCATGCACAGACTGCAATTTTAATTTTGGGCCGAGTTTCAGCTTGCATTGCCTGAACCAAGTTTGTTATGTGCTGAAAAGCCTTTTTCTGACATTTCAGGCTCTAGCTTCAAAAATCATGCAAAACACTTCTAACACCTTCAGATTTGTTTCTCTGTGTTGCAAAATAGGTTTTATTCATGCACAGACTGCAATTTTAATTTTTGGCCGAGTTTCAGCTTGCATTACCAGAACCAAGTTTGTTATGTGCTGAAACGCTGTTTTCTGACATTTCAGGCTCTAACTTCAAAAATCATGCAAAACACTTCTAACACCTTCAGATATGTTTCTCTGTGTTGAAAAATAGGTTTTATTCATGCACAGACTGCAATTTTAATTTTTGGCCGAGTTTCAGCTTGCATTGCCAGAACCGAGTTTGTTAAGTGCTGAAACGCCGTTTTCTGACATTTCAGGCTCTAACTTCAAAAATCATGCAAAACACTTCTAACACCTTCAGATATGTTTCTCTGTGTTGCAAAATAGGTTTTATTCATGCACAGACTGCAATTTTAATTTTGGGCCGAGTTTCAGCTTGCATTGCCTGAACCAAATTTGTTATGTGCTGAAAAGCCTTTTTCTGACATTTCAGGCTCTAGCTTCAAAAATCATGCAAAACACTTCTAACACCTTCAGATTTGTTTCTCTGTGTTGCAAAATAGGTTTTATTCATGCACAGACTGCAATTTTAATTTTGGACCGAGTTTCAGCTTGCATTGCCAGAACCAAGTTTGTTATGTGCTGAAACGCCGTTTTCTGACATTTCAGGCTCTAACTTCAAAAATCATGCAAAACACTTCTAACACCTTCAGATATGTTTCTCTGCGTTGAAAAATAGGTTTTATTCATGCACAGACTGCAATTTTAAATTTTGGCCGAGTTTCAGCTTGCATTACCAGAACCAAGTTTGTTATGTGCTGAAAAGCCTTTTTCTGACATTTCAGGCTCTAACTTCAAAAATCATGCAAAACACTTCTAACACCTTCAGATATGTTTCTCTGTGTTGCAAAATAGGTTTTATTCATGCACAGACTGCAATTTTAATTTTGGACCGAGTTTCAGCTTGCATTGCCAGAACCAAGTTTGTTAAGTGCTGAAACGCTGTTTTCTGACATTTCAGGCTCTAACTTCAAAAATCATGCAAAACACTTCTAACACCTTCAGATATGTTTCTCTGTGTTGCAAAATAGGTTTTATTCATGCACAGACTGCAATTTTAATTTTTGGCCGAGTTTCAGCTTGCATTGCCTGAACCGAGTTTGTTATGTGCTGAAACGCCGTTTTCTGACATTTCAGGCTCTAACTTCAAAAATCATGCAAAACACTTCTAACACCTTCAGATATGTTTCTCTGTGTTGAAAAATAGGTTTTATTCATGCACAGACTGCAATTTTAATTTTTGGCCGAGTTTCAGCTTGCATTGCCTGAACCGAGTTTGTTATGTGCTGAAACGCCGTTTTCTGACATTTCAGGCTCTAACTTCAAAAATCATGCAAAACACTTCTAACAACTTCAGATATGTTTCTCTGTGTTGAAAAATAGGTTTTATTCATGCACAGACTGCAATTTTAATTTTTGGCCGAGTTTCAGCTTGCATTGCCTGAACCAAGTCTGTTATGTGCTGAAACGCTGTTTTCTGACATTTCAGGCTCTAACTTCAAAAATCATGCAAAACACTTCTAACACCTTCAGATATGTTTCTCTGTGTTGAAAAATAGGTTTTATTCATGCACAGACTGCAATTTTAATTTTTGGCCGAGTTTCAGCTTGCATTGCCTGAACCCAGTTTGTTATGTGCTGAAACGCCGTTTTCTGACATTTCAGGCTCTAACTTCAAAAATCATGCAAAACACTTCTAACACCTTCAGATATGATTCTCTGTGTTGCAAAATAGGTTTTATTCATGCACAGACTGCAATTTTAATTTTTGGCCGAGTTTCAGCTTGCATTACCAGAACCAAGTTTGTTATGTGCTGAAACGCTGTTTTCTGACATTTCAGGCTCTAACTTCAAAAATCATGCAAAACACTTCTAACACCTTCATATATGTTTCTCTGTGTTGAAAAATAGGTTTTATTCATGCACAGACTGCAATTTTAATTTTTGGCCGAGTTTCAGCTTGCATTGCCAGAACCAAGTTTGTTAAGTGCTGAAACGCCGTTTTCTGACATTTCAGGCTCTAACTTCAAAAATCATGCAAAACACTTCTAACACCTTCAGATATGTTTCTCTGTGTTGCAAAATAGGTTTTATTCATGCACAGACTGCAATTTTAATTTTGGGCCGAGTTTCAGCTTGCATTGCCTGAACCAAGTTTGTTATGTGCTGAAAAGCCTTTTTCTGACATTTCAGGCTCTAGCTTCAAAAATCATGCAAAACACTTCTAACACCTTCAGATTTGTTTCTCTGTGTTGCAAAATAGGTTTTATTCATGCACAGACTGCAATTTTAATTTTGGACCGAGTTTCAGCTTGCATTGCCAGAACCAAGTTTGTTATGTGCTGAAACGCCGTTTTCTGACATTTCAGGCTCTAACTTCAAAAATCATGCAAAACACTTCTAACACCTTCAGATATGTTTCTCTGCGTTGAAAAATAGGTTTTATTCATGCACAGACTGCAATTTTAAATTTTGGCCGAGTTTCAGCTTGCATTACCAGAACCAAGTTTGTTATGTGCTGAAAAGCCTTTTTCTGACATTTCAGGCTCTAACTTCAAAAATCATGCAAAACACTTCTAACACCTTCAGATATGTTTCTCTGTGTTGCAAAATAGGTTTTATTCATGCACAGACTGCAATTTTAATTTTGGGCCGAGTTTCAGCTTGCATTGCCTGAACCAAGTTTGTTATGTGCTAAAACGTCGTTTTCTGACATTTCAGGCTCTAACTTCAAAAATCATGCAAAACACTTCTAACACCTTCAGATATGTTTCTCTGTGTTGCAAAATAGGTTTTATTCATGCACAGACTGCAATTTTAATTTTGGGCCGAGTTTCAGCTTGCATTGCCTGAACCAAGTCTGTTATGTGCTGAAACGCTGTTTTCTGACATTTCAGGCTCTAACTTCAAAAATCATGCAAAACACTTCTAACACCTTCAGATATGTTTCTCTGTGTTGAAAAATAGGTTTTATTCATGCACAGACTGCAATTTTAATTTTTGGCCGAGTTTCAGCTTGCATTGCCTGAACCGAGTTTGTTATGTGCTGAAACGCCGTTTTCTGACATTTCAGGCTCTAACTTCAAAAATCATGCAAAACACTTCTAACACCTTCAGATATGTTTCTCTGTGTTGCAAAATAGGTTTTATTCATGCACAGACTGCAATTTTAATTTTTGGCCGAGTTTCAGCTTGCATTACCAGAACCAAGTTTGTTATGTGCTGAAACGCTGTTTTCTGACATTTCAGGCTCTAACTTCAAAAATCATGCAAAACACTTCTAACACCTTCAGATATGTTTCTCTGTGTTGAAAAATAGGTTTTATTCATGCACAGACTGCAATTTTAATTTTTGGCCGAGTTTCAGCTTGCATTGCCAGAACCAAGTTTGTTAAGTGCTGAAAACGCCGTTTTCTGACATTTCAGGCTCTAACTTCAAAAATCATGCAAAACACTTCTAACACCTTCAGATATGTTTCTCTGTGTTGCAAAATAGGTTTTATTCATGCACAGACTGCAATTTTAATTTTTGGCCGAGTTTCAGCTTGCATTGCCAGAACCAAGTTTGTTAAGTGCTGAAACGCCGTTTTCTGACATTTCAGGCTCTAACTTCAAAAATCATGCAAAACACTTCTAACACCTTCAGATATGTTTCTCTGTGTTGCAAAATAGGTTTTATTCATGCACAGACTGCAATTTTAATTTTGGGCCGAGTTTCAGCTTGCATTGCCAGAACCAAGTTTGTTAAGTGCTGAAACGCCGTTTTCTGACATTTCAGGCTCTAACTTCAAAAATCATGCAAAACACTTCTAACACCTTCAGATATGTTTCTCTGTGTTGCAAAATAGGTTTTATTCATGCACAGACTGCAATTTTAATTTTGGGCCGAGTTTCAGCTTGCATTGCCTGAACCAAGTTTGTTATGTGCTGAAAAGCCTTTTTCTGACATTTCAGGCTCTAGCTTCAAAAATCATGCAAAACACTTCTAACACCTTCAGATTTGTTTCTCTGTGTTGCAAAATAGGTTTTATTCATGCACAGACTGCAATTTTAATTTTGGACCGAGTTTCAGCTTGCATTGCCAGAACCAAGTTTGTTATGTGCTGAAACGCCGTTTTCTGACATTTCAGGCTCTAACTTCAAAAATCATGCAAAACACTTCTAACACCTTCAGATATGTTTCTCTGCGTTGAAAAATAGGTTTTATTCATGCACAGACTGCAATTTTAAATTTTGGCCGAGTTTCAGCTTGCATTACCAGAACCAAGTTTGTTATGTGCTGAAAAGCCTTTTTCTGACATTTCAGGCTCTAACTTCAAAAATCATGCAAAACACTTCTAACACCTTCAGATATGTTTCTCTGTGTTGAAAAATAGGTTTTATTCATGCACAGACTGCAATTTTAATTTTTGGCCGAGTTTCAGCTTGCATTGCCTGAACCGAGTTTGTTATGTGCTGAAACGCCGTTTTCTGACATTTCAGGCTCTAACTTCAAAAATCATGCAAAACACTTTTAACAACTTCAGATATGTTTCTCTGTGTTGAAAAATAGGTTTTATTCATGCACAGACTGCAATTTTAATTTTTGGCCGAGTTTCAGCTTGCATTGCCTGAACCAAGTCTGTTATGTGATGAAACGCTGTTTTCTGACATTTCAGGCTCTAACTTCAAAAATCATGCAAAACACTTCTAACACCTTCAGATATGTTTCTCTGTGTTGAAAAATAGGTTTTATTCATGCACAGACTGCAATTTTAATTTTTGGCCGAGTTTCAGCTTGCATTGCCTGAACCGAGTTTGTTATGTGCTGAAACGCCGTTTTCTGACATTTCAGGCTCTAACTTCAAAAATCATGCAAAACACTTCTAACACCTTCAGATATGATTCTCTGTGTTGCAAAATAGGTTTTATTCATGCACAGACTGCAATTTTAATTTTTGGCCGAGTTTCAGCTTGCATTGCCAGAACCAAGTTTGTTAAGTGCTGAAACGCCGTTTTCTGACATTTCAGGCTCTAACTTCAAAAATCATGCAAAACACTTCTAACACCTTCAGATATGTTTCTCTGTGTTGCAAAATAGGTTTTATTCATGCACAGACTGCAATTTTAATTTTGGGCCGAGTTTCAGCTTGCATTGCCTGAACCAAGTTTGTTATGTGCTGAAAAGCCTTTTTCTGACATTTCAGGCTCTAGCTTCAAAAATCATGCAAAACACTTCTAACACCTTCAGATTTGTTTCTCTGTGTTGCAAAATAGGTTTTATTCATGCACAGACTGCAATTTTAATTTTGGACCGAGTTTCAGCTTGCATTGCCAGAACCAAGTTTGTTATGTGCTGAAACGCCGTTTTCTGACATTTCAGGCTCTAACTTCAAAAATCATGCAAAACACTTCTAACACCTTCAGATATGTTTCTCTGCGTTGAAAAATAGGTTTTATTCATGCACAGACTGCAATTTTAAATTTTGGCCGAGTTTCAGCTTGCATTACCAGAACCAAGTTTGTTATGTGCTGAAAAGCCTTTTTCTGACATTTCAGGCTCTAACTTCAAAAATCATGCAAAACACTTCTAACACCTTCAGATATGTTTCTCTGTGTTGCAAAATAGGTTTTATTCATGCACAGACTGCAATTTTAATTTTGGGCCGAGTTTCAGCTTGCATTGCCTGAACCAAGTTTGTTATGTGCTAAAACGTCGTTTTCTGACATTTCAGGCTCTAACTTCAAAAATCATGCAAAACACTTCTAACACCTTCAGATATGTTTCTCTGTGTTGCAAAATAGGTTTTATTCATGCACAGACTGCAATTTTAATTTTGGGCCGAGTTTCAGCTTGCATTGCCTGAACCAAGTCTGTTATGTGCTGAAACGCTGTTTTCTGACATTTCAGGCTCTAACTTCAAAAATCATGCAAAACACTTCTAACACCTTCAGATATGTTTCTCTGTGTTGAAAAATAGGTTTTATTCATGCACAGACTGCAATTTTAATTTTTGGCCGAGTTTCAGCTTGCATTGCCTGAACCGAGTTTGTTATGTGCTGAAACGCCGTTTTCTGACATTTCAGGCTCTAACTTCAAAAATCATGCAAAACACTTCTAACACCTTCAGATATGTTTCTCTGTGTTGCAAAATAGGTTTTATTCATGCACAGACTGCAATTTTAATTTTTGGCCGAGTTTCAGCTTGCATTACCAGAACCAAGTTTGTTATGTGCTGAAACGCTGTTTTCTGACATTTCAGGCTCTAACTTCAAAAATCATGCAAAACACTTCTAACACCTTCAGATATGTTTCTCTGTGTTGAAAAATAGGTTTTATTCATGCACAGACTGCAATTTTAATTTTTGGCCTAGTTTCAGCTTGCATTGCCAGAACCAAGTTTGTTAAGTGCTGAAAACGCCGTTTTCTGACATTTCAGGCTCTAACTTCAAAAATCATGCAAAACACTTCTAACACCTTCAGATATGTTTCTCTGTGTTGCAAAATAGGTTTTATTCATGCACAGACTGCAATTTTAATTTTTGGCCGAGTTTCAGCTTGCATTGCCAGAACCAAGTTTGTTAAGTGCTGAAACGCCGTTTTCTGACATTTCAGGCTCTAACTTCAAAAATCATGCAAAACACTTCTAACACCTTCAGATATGTTTCTCTGTGTTGCAAAATAGGTTTTATTCATGCACAGACTGCAATTTTAATTTTGGGCCGAGTTTCAGCTTGCATTGCCTGAACCAAGTTTGTTATGTGCTAAAACGTCGTTTTCTGACATTTCAGGCTCTAACTTCAAAAATCATGCAAAACACTTCTAACACCTTCAGATATGTTTCTCTGTGTTGCAAAATAGGTTTTATTCATGCACAGACTGCAATTTTAATTTTTGGCCGAGTTTCAGCTTGCATTGCCTGAACCAAGTTTGTTATGTGCTAAAACACCGTTTTCTGACATTTCAGGCTCTAACTTCAAAAATCATGCAAAACACTTCTAACACCTTCAGATATGTTTCTCTGTGTTGCAAAATAGGTTTTATTCATGCACAGACTGCAATTTTAATTTTTGGCCGAGTTTCAGCTTGCATTGCCTGAACCGAGTTTGTTATGTGCTGAAACGGCGTTTTCTGACATTTCAGGCTCTAACTTCAAAAATCATTCAAAACACTTCTAACACCTTCAGATATGTTTCTCTGTGTTGCAAAATAGGTTTTATTCATGCACAGACTGCAATTTTAATTTTGGGCCGAGTTTCAGCTTGCATTGCCTGAACCAAGTCTGTTATGTGCTGAAACGCTGTTTTCTGACATTTCAGGCTCTAACTTCAAAAATCATGCAAAACACTTCTAACACCTTCAGATATGTTTCTCTGTGTTGAAAAATAGGTTTTATTCATGCACAGACTGCAATTTTAATTTTTGGCCGAGTTTCAGCTTGCATTGCCTGAACCGAGTTTGTTATGTGCTGAAACGCCGTTTTCTGACATTTCAGGCTCTAACTTCAAAAATCATGCAAAACACTTCTAACACCTTCAGATATGTTTCTCTGTGTTGCAAAATAGGTTTTATTCATGCACAGACTGCAATTTTAATTTTTGGCCGAGTTTCAGCTTGCATTACCAGAACCAAGTTTGTTATGTGCTGAAACGCTGTTTTCTGACATTTCAGGCTCTAACTTCAAAAATCATGCAAAACACTTCTAACACCTTCAGATATGTTTCTCTGTGTTGAAAAATAGGTTTTATTCATGCACAGACTGCAATTATAATTTTGGACCGAGTTTCAGCTTGCATTGCCAGAACCAAGTTTGTTATGTGCTGAAAACGCCGTTTTCTGACATTTCAGGCTCTAACTTCAAAAATCATGCAAAACACTTCTAACACCTTCAGATATGTTTCTCTGTGTTGCAAAATAGGTTTTATTCATGCACAGACTGCAATTTTAATTTTGGACCGAGTTTCAGCTTGCATTGCCAGAACCAAGTTTGTTATGTGCTGAAACGCCGTTTTCTGACATTTCAGGCTCTAACTTCAAAAATCATGCAAAACACTTCTAACACCTTCAGATATGTTTCTCTGTGTTGAAAAATAGGTTTTATTCATGCACAGACTGCAATTTTAATTTTTGGCCGAGTTTCAGCTTGCATTGCCTGAACCGAGTTTGTTATGTGCTGAAACGCCGTTTTCTGACATTTCAGGCTCTAACTTCAAAAATCATGCAAAACACTTCTAACACCTTCAGATATGTTTCTCTGTGTTGCAAAATAGGTTTTATTCATGCACAGACTGCAATTTTAATTTTGGGCCGAGTTTCAGCTTGCATTACCAGAACCAAGTTTGTTATGTGCTGAAACGCTGTTTTCTGACATTTCAGGCTCTAACTTCAAAAATCATGCAAAACACTTCTAACACCTTCAGATATGTTTCTCTGTGTTGAAAAATAGGTTTTATTCATGCACAGACTGCAATTTTAATTTTTGGCCGAGTTTCAGCTTGCATTGCCAGAACCAAGTTTGTTAAGTGCTGAAACGCCGTTTTCTGACATTTCAGGCTCTAACTTCAAAAATCATGCAAAACACTTCTAACACCTTCAGATATGTTTCTCTGTGTTGCAAAATAGGTTTTATTCATGCACAGACTGCAATTTTAATTTTGGGCCGAGTTTCAGCTTGCATTGCCTGAACCAAGTTTGTTATGTGCTGAAAAGCCTTTTTCTGACATTTCAGGCTCTAGCTTCAAAAATCATGCAAAACACTTCTAACACCTTCAGATTTGTTTCTCTGTGTTGCAAAATAGGTTTTATTCATGCACAGACTGCAATTTTAATTTTGGACCGAGTTTCAGCTTGCATTGCCAGAACCAAGTTTGTTATGTGCTGAAACGCCGTTTTCTGACATTTCAGGCTCTAACTTCAAAAATCATGCAAAACACTTCTAACACCTTCAGATATGTTTCTCTGCGTTGAAAAATAGGTTTTATTCATGCACAGACTGCAATTTTAAATTTTGGCCGAGTTTCAGCTTGCATTACCAGAACCAAGTTTGTTATGTGCTGAAAAGCCTTTTTCTGACATTTCAGGCTCTAACTTCAAAAATCATGCAAAACACTTCTAACACCTTCAGATATGTTTCTCTGTGTTGCAAAATAGGTTTTATTCATGCACAGACTGCAATTTTAATTTTGGACCGAGTTTCAGCTTGCATTGCCAGAACCAAGTTTGTTAAGTGCTGAAACGCTGTTTTCTGACATTTCAGGCTCTAACTTCAAAAATCATGCAAAACACTTCTAACACCTTCAGATATGTTTCTCTGTGTTGCAAAATAGGTTTTATTCATGCACAGACTGCAATTTTAATTTTTGGCCGAGTTTCAGCTTGCATTGCCTGAACAGAGTTTGTTATGTGCTGAAACGCCGTTTTCTGACATTTCAGGCTCTAACTTCAAAAATCATGCAAAACACTTCTAACACCTTCAGATATGTTTCTCTGTGTTGAAAAATAGGTTTTATTCATGCACAGACTGCAATTTTAATTTTTGGCCGAGTTTCAGCTTGCATTGCCTGAACCGAGTTTGTTATGTGCTGAAACGCCGTTTTCTGACATTTCAGGCTCTAACTTCAAAAATCATGCAAAACACTTCTAACACCTTCAGATATGTTTCTCTGTGTTGAAAAATATGTTTTATTCATGCACAGACTGCAATTTTAATTTTTGGCCGAGTTTCAGCTTGCATTGCCTGAACCAAGTCTGTTATGTGCTGAAACGCTGTTTTCTGACATTTCAGGCTCTAACTTCAAAAATCATGCAAAACACTTCTAACACCTTCAGATATGTTTCTCTGTGTTGAAAAATAGGTTTTATTCATGCACAGACTGCAATTTAAATTTTTGGCCGAGTTTCAGCTTGCATTGCCTGAACCGAGTTTGTTATGTGCTGAAACGCCGTTTTCTGACATTTCAGGCTCTAACTTCAAAAATCATGCAAAACACTTCTAACACCTTCAGATATGATTCTCTGTGTTGCAAAATAGGTTTTATTCATGCACAGACTGCAATTTTAATTTTTGGCCGAGTTTCAGCTTTTATTACCAGAACCAAGTTTGTTATGTGCTGAAACGCTGTTTTCTGACATTTCAGGCTCTAACTTCAAAAATCATGCAAAACACTTCTAACACCTTCAGATATGTTTCTCTGTGTTGAAAAATAGGTTTTATTCATGCACAGACTGCAATTTTAATTTTTGGCCGAGTTTCAGCTTGCATTGCCTGAACCGAGTTTGTTATGTGCTGAAACGCCGTTTTCTGACATTTCAGGCTCTAACTTCAAAAATCATGGAAAACACTTCTAACACCTTCAGATTTGTTTCTCTGTGTTGCAAAATAGGTTTTATTCATGCACAGACTGCAATTTTAATTTTGGGCCGAGTTTCAGCTTGCATTGCCTGAACCAAGTCTGTTATGTGCTGAAAGGCTGTTTTCTGACATTTCAGGCTCTAACTTCAAAAATCATGCAAAACACTTCTAACACCTTCAGATATGTTTCTCTGTGTTGAAAAATAGGTTTTATTCATGCACAGACTGCAATTTTAATTTTTAGCCGAGTTTCAGCTTGCATTGCCTGAACCGAGTTTGTTATGTGCTGAAACGCCGTTTTCTGACATTTCAGGCTCTAACTTCAAAAATCATGCAAAACACTTCTAACACCTTCAGATATGTTTCTCTGTGTTGCAAAATAGGTTTTATTCATGCACAGACTGCAATTTTAATTTTTGGCCGAGTTTCAGCTTGCATTACCAGAACCAAGTTTGTTATGTGCTGAAACGCTGTTTTCTGACATTTCAGGCTCTAACTTCAAAAATCATGCAAAACACTTCTAACACCTTCAGATATGTTTCTCTGTGTTGAAAAATAGGTTTTATTCATGCACAGACTGCAATTTTAATTTTTGGCCGAGTTTCAGCTTGCATTGCCAGAACCAAGTTTGTTAAGTGCTGAAAACGCCGTTTTCTGACATTTCAGGCTCTAACTTCAAAAATCATGCAAAACACTTCTAACACCTTCAGATATGTTTCTCTGTGTTGCAAAATAGGTTTTATTCATGCACAGACTGCAATTTTAATTTTGGGCCGAGTTTCAGCTTGCATTACCAGAACCAAGTTTGTTATGTGCTGAAACGCTGTTTTCTGACATTTCAGGCTCTAACTTCAAAAATCATGCAAAACACTTCTAACACCTTCAGATATGTTTCTCTGTGTTGAAAAATAGGTTTTATTCATGCACAGACTGCAATTTTAATTTTTGGCCGAGTTTCAGCTTGCATTGCCAGAACCAAGTTTGTTAAGTGCTGAAACGCCGTTTTCTGACATTTCAGGCTCTAACTTCAAAAATCATGCAAAACACTTCTAACACCTTCAGATATGTTTCTCTGTGTTGCAAAATAGGTTTTATTCATGCACAGACTGCAATTTTAATTTTGGGCCGAGTTTCAGCTTGCATTGCCTGAACCAAGTTTGTTATGTGCTGAAAAGCCTTTTTCTGACATTTCAGGCTCTAGCTTCAAAAATCATGCAAAACACTTCTAACACCTTCAGATTTGTTTCTCTGTGTTGCAAAATAGGTTTTATTCATGCACAGACTGCAATTTTAATTTTGGGCCGAGTTTCAGCTTGCATTGCCTGAACCAAGTTTGTTATGTGCTGAAAAGCCTTTTTCTGACATTTCAGGCTCTAGCTTCAAAAATCATGCAAAACACTTCTAACACCTTCAGATTTGTTTCTCTGTGTTGCAAAATAGGTTTTATTCATGCACAGACTGCAATTTTAATTTTGGACCGAGTTTCAGCTTGCATTGCCAGAACCAAGTTTGTTATGTGCTGAAACGCCGTTTTCTGACATTTCAGGCTCTAACTTCAAAAATCATGCAAAACACTTCTAACACCTTCAGATATGTTTCTCTGCGTTGAAAAATAGGTTTTATTCATGCACAGACTGCAATTTTAAATTTTGGCCGAGTTTCAGCTTGCATTACCAGAACCAAGTTTGTTATGTGCTGAAAAGCCTTTTTCTGACATTTCAGGCTCTAACTTCAAAAATCATGCAAAACACTTCTAACACCTTCAGATATGTTTCTCTGTGTTGCAAAATAGGTTTTATTCATGCACAGACTGCAATTTTAATTTTGGACCGAGTTTCAGCTTGCATTGCCAGAACCAAGTTTGTTAAGTGCTGAAACGCTGTTTTCTGACATTTCAGGCTCTAACTTCAAAAATCATGCAAAACACTTCTAACACCTTCAGATATGTTTCTCTGTGTTGCAAAATAGGTTTTATTCATGCACAGACTGCAATTTTAATTTTTGGCCGAGTTTCAGCTTGCATTGCCTGAACCGAGTTTGTTATGTGCTGAAACGCCGTTTTCTGACATTTCAGGCTCTAACTTCAAAAATCATGCAAAACACTTCTAACACCTTCAGATATGTTTCTCTGTGTTGAAAAATAGGTTTTATTCATGCACAGACTGCAATTTTAATTTTTGGCCGAGTTTCAGCTTGCATTGCCTGAACCGAGTTTGTTATGTGCTGAAACGCCGTTTTCTGACATTTCAGGCTCTAACTTCAAAAATCATGCAAAACACTTCTAACACCTTCAGATATGTTTCTCTGTGTTGAAAAATATGTTTTATTCATGCACAGACTGAAATTTTAATTTTTGGCCGAGTTTCAGCTTGCATTGCCTGAACCAAGTCTGTTATGTGCTGAAACGCTGTTTTCTGACATTTCAGGCTCTAACTTCAAAAATCATGCAAAACACTTCTAACACCTTCAGATATGTTTCTCTGTGTTGAAAAATAGGTTTTATTCATGCACAGACTGCAATTTTAATTTTTGGCCGAGTTTCAGCTTGCATTGCCTGAACCGAGTTTGTTATGTGCTGAAACGCCGTTTTCTGACATTTCAGGCTCTAACTTCAAAAATCATGCAAAACACTTCTAACACCTTCAGATATGATTCTCTGTGTTGCAAAATAGGTTTTATTCATGCACAGACTGCAATTTTAATTTTTGGCCGAGTTTCAGCTTTTATTACCAGAACCAAGTTTGTTATGTGCTGAAACGCTGTTTTCTGACATTTCAGGCTCTAACTTCAAAAATCATGCAAAACACTTCTAACACCTTCAGATATGTTTCTCTGTGTTGAAAAATAGGTTTTATTCATGCACAGACTGCAATTTTAATTTTTGGCCGAGTTTCAGCTTGCATTGCCTGAACCGAGTTTGTTATGTGCTGAAACGCCGTTTTCTGACATTTCAGGCTCTAACTTCAAAAATCATGGAAAACACTTCTAACACCTTCAGATTTGTTTCTCTGTGTTGCAAAATAGGTTTTATTCATGCACAGACTGCAATTTTAATTTTGGGCCGAGTTTCAGCTTGCATTGCCTGAACCAAGTCTGTTATGTGCTGAAACGCTGTTTTCTGACATTTCAGGCTCTAACTTCAAAAATCATGCAAAACACTTCTAACACCTTCAGATATGTTTCTCTGTGTTGAAAAATAGGTTTTATTCATGCACAGACTGCAATTTTAATTTTTAGCCGAGTTTCAGCTTGCATTGCCTGAACCGAGTTTGTTATGTGCTGAAACGCCGTTTTCTGACATTTCAGGCTCTAACTTCAAAAATCATGCAAAACACTTCTAACACCTTCAGATATGTTTCCCTGTGTTGCAAAATAGGTTTTATTCATGCACAGACTGCAATTTTAATTTTTGGCCGAGTTTCAGCTTGCATTACCAGAACCAAGTTTGTTATGTGCTGAAACGCTGTTTTCTGACATTTCAGGCTCTAACTTCAAAAATCATGCAAAACACTTCTAACACCTTCAGATATGTTTCTCTGTGTTGAAAAATAGGTTTTATTCATGCACAGACTGCAATTTTAATTTTTGGCCGAGTTTCAGCTTGCATTGCCAGAACCAAGTTTGTTAAGTGCTGAAAACGCCGTTTTCTGACATTTCAGGCTCTAACTTCAAAAATCATGCAAAACACTTCTAACACCTTCAGATATGTTTCTCTGTGTTGCAAAATAGGTTTTATTCATGCACAGACTGCAATTTTAATTTTGGGCCGAGTTTCAGCTTGCATTACCAGAACCAAATTTGTTATGTGCTGAAAAGCCTTTTTCTGACATTTCAGGCTCTAGCTTCAAAAATCATGCAAAACACTTCTAACACCTTCAGATTTGTTTCTCTGTGTTGCAAAATAGGTTTTATTCATGCACAGACTGCAATTTTAATTTTGGACCGAGTTTCAGCTTGCATTGCCAGAACCAAGTTTGTTATGTGCTGAAACGCCGTTTTCTGACATTTCAGGCTCTAACTTCAAAAATCATGCAAAACACTTCTAACACCTTCAGATATGTTTCTCTGCGTTGAAAAATAGGTTTTATTCATGCACAGACTGCAATTTTAAATTTTGGCCGAGTTTCAGCTTGCATTACCAGAACCAAGTTTGTTATGTGCTGAAAAGCCTTTTTCTGACATTTCAGGCTCTAACTTCAAAAATCATGCAAAACACTTCTAACACCTTCAGATATGTTTCTCTGTGTTGCAAAATAGGTTTTATTCATGCACAGACTGCAATTTTAATTTTGGACCGAGTTTCAGCTTGCATTGCCAGAACCAAGTTTGTTAAGTGCTGAAACGCTGTTTTCTGACATTTCAGGCTCTAACTTCAAAAATCATGCAAAACACTTCTAACACCTTCAGATATGTTTCTCTGTGTTGCAAAATAGGTTTTATTCATGCACAGACTGCAATTTTAATTTTTGGCCGAGTTTCAGCTTGCATTGCCTGAACCGAGTTTGTTATGTGCTGAAACGCCGTTTTCTGACATTTCAGGCTCTAACTTCAAAAATCATGCAAAACACTTCTAACACCTTCAGATATGTTTCTCTGTGTTGAAAAATAGGTTTTATTCATGCACAGACTGCAATTTTAATTTTTGGCCGAGTTTCAGCTTGCATTGCCTGAACCGAGTTTGTTATGTGCTGAAACGCCGTTTTCTGACATTTCAGGCTCTAACTTCAAAAATCATGCAAAACACTTCTAACACCTTCAGATATGTTTCTCTGTGTTGAAAAATATGTTTTATTCATGCACAGACTGCAATTTTAATTTTTGGCCGAGTTTCAGCTTGCATTGCCTGAACCAAGTCTGTTATGTGCTGAAACGCTGTTTTCTGACATTTCAGGCTCTAACTTCAAAAATCATGCAAAACACTTCTAACACCTTCAGATATGTTTCTCTGTGTTGAAAAATAGGTTTTATTCATGCACAGACTGCAATTTTAATTTTTGGCCGAGTTTCAGCTTGCATTGCCTGAACCGAGTTTGTTATGTGCTGAAACGCCGTTTTCTGACATTTCAGGCTCTAACTTCAAAAATCATGCAAAACACTTCTAACACCTTCAGATATGATTCTCTGTGTTGCAAAATAGGTTTTATTCATGCACAGACTGCAATTTTAATTTTTGGCCGAGTTTCAGCTTTTATTACCAGAACCAAGTTTGTTATGTGCTGAAACGCTGTTTTCTGACATTTCAGGCTCTAACTTCAAAAATCATGCAAAACACTTCTAACACCTTCAGATATGTTTCTCTGTGTTGAAAAATAGGTTTTATTCATGCACAGACTGCAATTTTAATTTTTGGCCGAGTTTCAGCTTGCATTGCCTGAACCGAGTTTGTTATGTGCTGAAACGCCGTTTTCTGACATTTCAGGCTCTAACTTCAAAAATCATGGAAAACACTTCTAACACCTTCAGATTTGTTTCTCTGTGTTGCAAAATAGGTTTTATTCATGCACAGACTGCAATTTTAATTTTGGGCCGAGTTTCAGCTTGCATTGCCTGAACCAAGTCTGTTATGTGCTGAAACGCTGTTTTCTGACATTTCAGGCTCTAACTTCAAAAATCATGCAAAACACTTCTAACACCTTCAGATATGTTTCTCTGTGTTGAAAAATAGGTTTTATTCATGCACAGACTGCAATTTTAATTTTTAGCCGAGTTTCAGCTTGCATTGCCTGAACCGAGTTTGTTATGTGCTGAAACGCCGTTTTCTGACATTTCAGGCTCTAACTTCAAAAATCATGCAAAACACTTCTAACACCTTCAGATATGTTTCTCTGTGTTGCAAAATAGGTTTTATTCATGCACAGACTGCAATTTTAATTTTTGGCCGAGTTTCAGCTTGCATTACCAGAACCAAGTTTGTTATGTGCTGAAACGCTGTTTTCTGACATTTCAGGCTCTAACTTCAAAAATCATGCAAAACACTTCTAACACCTTCAGATATGTTTCTCTGTGTTGAAAAATAGGTTTTATTCATGCACAGACTGCAATTTTAATTTTTGGCCGAGTTTCAGCTTGCATTGCCAGAACCAAGTTTGTTAAGTGCTGAAAACGCCGTTTTCTGACATTTCAGGCTCTAACTTCAAAAATCATGCAAAACACTTCTAACATCTTCAGATATGTTTCTCTGTGTTGCAAAATAGGTTTTATTCATGCACAGACTGCAATTTTAATTTTTGGCCGAGTTTCAGCTTGCATTGCCAGAACCAAGTTTGTTAAGTGCTGAAACGCCGTTTTCTGACATTTCAGGCTCTAACTTCAAAAATCATGCAAAACACTTCTAACACCTTCAGATATGTTTCTCTGTGTTGCAAAATAGGTTTTATTCATGCACAGACTGCAATTTTAATTTTGGGCCGAGTTTCAGCTTGCATTGCCTGAACCAAGTTTGTTATGTGCTAAAACGTCGTTTTCTGACATTTCAGGCTCTAACTTCAAAAATCATGCAAAACACTTCTAACACCTTCAGATATGTTTCTCTGTGTTGCAAAATAGGTTTTATTCATGCACAGACTGCAATTTTAATTTTTGGCCGAGTTTCAGCTTGCATTGCCTGAACCAAGTTTGTTATGTGCTAAAACACCGTTTTCTGACATTTCAGGCTCTAACTTCAAAAATCATGCAAAACACTTCTAACACCTTCAGATATGTTTCTCTGTGTTGCAAAATAGGTTTTATTCATGCACAGACTGCAATTTTAATTTTTGGCCGAGTTTCAGCTTGCATTGCCTGAACCGAGTTTGTTATGTGCTGAAACGCCGTTTTCTGACATTTCAGGCTCTAACTTCAAAAATCATGCAAAACACTTCTAACACCTTCAGATATGTTTCTCTGTGTTGAAAAATAGGTTTTATTCATGCACAGACTGCAATTTTAATTTTTGGCCGAGTTTCAGCTTGCATTGCCTGAACCGAGTTTGTTATGTGCTGAAACGCCGTTTTCTGACATTTCAGGCTCTAACTTCAAAAATCATGCAAAACACTTCTAACACCTTCAGATATGTTTCTCTGTGTTGAAAAATATGTTTTATTCATGCACAGACTGCAATTTTAATTTTTGGCCGAGTTTCAGCTTGCATTGCCTGAACCAAGTCTGTTATGTGCTGAAACGCTGTTTTCTGACATTTCAGGCTCTAACTTCAAAAATCATGCAAAACACTTCTAACACCTTCAGATATGTTTCTCTGTGTTGAAAAATAGGTTTTATTCATGCACAGACTGCAATTTTAATTTTTGGCCGAGTTTCAGCTTGCATTGCCTGAACCGAGTTTGTTATGTGCTGAAACGCCGTTTTCTGACATTTCAGGCTCTAACTTCAAAAATCATGCAAAACACTTCTAACACCTTCAGATATGATTCTCTGTGTTGCAAAATAGGTTTTATTCATGCACAGACTGCAATTTTAATTTTTGGCCGAGTTTCAGCTTTTATTACCAGAACCAAGTTTGTTATGTGCTGAAACGCTGTTTTCTGACATTTCAGGCTCTAACTTCAAAAATCATGCAAAACACTTCTAACACCTTCAGATATGTTTCTCTGTGTTGAAAAATAGGTTTTATTCATGCACAGACTGCAATTTTAATTTTTGGCCGAGTTTCAGCTTGCATTGCCTGAACCGAGTTTGTTATGTGCTGAAACGCCGTTTTCTGACATTTCAGGCTCTAACTTCAAAAATCATGGAAAACACTTCTAACACCTTCAGATTTGTTTCTCTGTGTTGCAAAATAGGTTTTATTCATGCACAGACTGCAATTTTAATTTTGGGCCGAGTTTCAGCTTGCATTGCCTGAACCAAGTCTGTTATGTGCTGAAACGCTGTTTTCTGACATTTCAGGCTCTAACTTCAAAAATCATGCAAAACACTTCTAACACCTTCAGATATGTTTCTCTGTGTTGAAAAATAGGTTTTATTCATGCACAGACTGCAATTTTAATTTTTAGCCGAGTTTCAGCTTGCATTGCCTGAACCGAGTTTGTTATGTGCTGAAACGCCGTTTTCTGACATTTCAGGCTCTAACTTCAAAAATCATGCAAAACACTTCTAACACCTTCAGATATGTTTCTCTGTGTTGCAAAATAGGTTTTATTCATGCACAGACTGCAATTTTAATTTTTGGCCGAGTTTCAGCTTGCATTACCAGAACCAAGTTTGTTATGTGCTGAAACGCTGTTTTCTGACATTTCAGGCTCTAACTTCAAAAATCATGCAAAACACTTCTAACACCTTCAGATATGTTTCTCTGTGTTGAAAAATAGGTTTTATTCATGCACAGACTGCAATTTTAATTTTTGGCCGAGTTTCAGCTTGCATTGCCAGAAACAAGTTTGTTAAGTGCTGAAAACGCCGTTTTCTGACATTTCAGGCTCTAACTTCAAAAATCATGCAAAACACTTCTAACATCTTCAGATATGTTTCTCTGTGTTGCAAAATAGGTTTTATTCATGCACAGACTGCAATTTTAATTTTTGGCCGAGTTTCAGCTTGCATTGCCAGAACCAAGTTTGTTAAGTGCTGAAACGCCGTTTTCTGACATTTCAGGCTCTAACTTCAAAAATCATGCAAAACACTTCTAACACCTTCAGATATGTTTCTCTGTGTTGCAAAATAGGTTTTATTCATGCACAGACTGCAATTTTAATTTTGGGCCGAGTTTCAGCTTGCATTGCCTGAACCAAGTTTGTTATGTGCTAAAACGTCGTTTTCTGACATTTCAGGCTCTAACTTCAAAAATCATGCAAAACACTTCTAACACCTTCAGATATGTTTCTCTGTGTTGCAAAATAGGTTTTATTCATGCACAGACTGCAATTTTAATTTTTGGCCGAGTTTCAGCTTGCATTGCCTGAACCAAGTTTGTTATGTGCTAAAACACCGTTTTCTGACATTTCAGGCTCTAACTTCAAAAATCATGCAAAACACTTCTAACACCTTCAGATATGTTTCTCTGTGTTGCAAAATAGGTTTTATTCATGCACAGACTGCAATTTTAATTTTTGGCCGAGTTTCAGCTTGCATTGCCTGAACCGAGTTTGTTATGTGCTGAAACGGCGTTTTCTGACATTTCAGGCTCTAACTTCAAAAATCATGCAAAACACTTCTAACACCTTCAGATATGTTTCTCTGTGTTGAAAAATAGGTTTTATTCATGCACAGACTGCAATTTTAATTTTTGGCCGAGTTTCAGCTTGCATTGCCTGAACCGAGTTTGTTATGTGCTGAAACGCCGTTTTCTGACATTTCAGGCTCTAACTTCAAAAATCATGCAAAACACTTCTAACACCTTCAGATATGTTTCTCTGTGTTGCAAAATAGGTTTTATTCATGCACAGACTGCAATTTTAATTTTTGGCTGAGTTTCAGCTTGCATTGCCTGAACCGAGTTTGTTATGTGCTGAAACGCCGTTTTCTGACATTTCAGGCTCTAACTTCAAAAATCATGCAAAACACTTCTAACACCTTCAGATATGTTTCTCTGTGTTGCAAAATAGGTTTTATTCATGCACAGACTGCAATTTTAATTTTTGGCCGAGTTTCAGCTTGCATTACCAGAACCAAGTTTGTTATGTGCTGAAACGCTGTTTTCTGACATTTCAGGCTCTAACTTCAAAAATCATGCAAAACACTTCTAACACCTTCAGATATGTTTCTCTGTGTTGAAAAATAGGTTTTATTCATGCACAGACTGCAATTTTAATTTTTGGCCGAGTTTCAGCTTGCATTGCCAGAACCAAGTTTGTTAAGTGCTGAAAACGCCGTTTTCTGACATTTCAGGCTCTAACTTCAAAAATCATGCAAAACACTTCTAACACCTTCAGATATGTTTCTCTGTGTTGCAAAATAGGTTTTATTCATGCACAGACTGCAATTTTATTTTTTGGCCGAGTTTCAGCTTGCATTGCCAGAACCAAGTTTGTTAAGTGCTGAAACGCCGTTTTCTGACATTTCAGGCTCTAACTTCAAAAATCATGCAAAACACTTCTAACACCTTCAGATATGTTTCTCTGTGTTGCAAAATAGGTTTTATTCATGCACAGACTGCAATTTTAATTTTGGGCCGAGTTTCAGCTTGCATTGCCTGAACCAAGTTTGTTATGTGCTAAAACGTCGTTTTCTGACATTTCAGGCTCTAACTTCAAAAATCATGCAAAACACTTCTAACACCTTCAGATATGTTTCTCTGTGTTGCAAAATATGTTTTATTCATGCACAGACTGCAATTTTAATTTTTGGCCGAGTTTCAGCTTGCATTGCCTGAAACAAGTTTGTTATGTGCTAAAACACCGTTTTCTGACATTTCAGGCTCTAACTTCAAAAATCATGCAAAACACTTCTAACACCTTCAGATATGTTTCTCTGTGTTGCAAAATAGGTTTTATTCATGCACAGACTGCAATTTTAATTTTTGGCCGAGTTTCAGCTTGCATTACCAGAACCAAGTTTGTTATGTGCTGAAACGCTGTTTTCTGACATTTCAGGCTCTAACTTCAAAAATCATGCAAAACACTTCTAACACCTTCAGATATGTTTCTCTGTGTTGCAAAATAGGTTTTATTCATGCACAGACTGCAATTTTAATTTTGGACCTAGTTTCAGCTTGCATTGCCAGAACCAAGTTTGTTATGTGCTGAAAAGCCTTTTTCTGACATTTCAGGCTCTAACTTCAAAAATCATGCAAAACACTTCTAACACCTTCAGATATGTTTCTCTGTGTTGCAAAATAGGTTTTATTCATGCACAGACTGCAATTTTAATTTTGGACCGAGTTTCAGCTTGCATTGCCAGAACCAAGTTTGTTATGTGCTGAAACGCCGTTTTCTGACATTTCAGGCTCTAACTTCAAAAATCATGCAAAACACTTCTAACACCTTCAGATATGTTTCTCTGTGTTGAAAAATAGGTTTTATTCATGCACAGACTGCAATTTTAATTTTTGGCCGAGTTTCAGCTTGCATTGCCTGAACCGAGTTTGTTATGTGCTGAAACGCCGTTTTCTGACATTTCAGGCTCTAACTTCAAAAATCATGCAAAACACTTCTAACACCTTCAGATATGTTTCTCTGTGTTGCAAAATAGGTTTTATTCATGCACAGACTGCAATTTTAATTTTGGACCGAGTTTCAGCTTGCATTGCCAGAACCAAGTTTGTTATGTGCTGAAACGCCGTTTTCTGACATTTCAGGCTCTAACTTCAAAAATCATGCAAAACACTTCTAACACCTTCAGATATGTTTCTCTGTGTTGAAAAATAGGTTTTATTCATGCACAGACTGCAATTTTAATTTTTGGCCGAGTTTCAGCTTGCATTGCCTGAACCGAGTTTGTTATGTGCTGAAACGGCTTTTTCTGACATTTCAGGCTCTAACTTCAAAAATCATGCAAAACACTTCTAACACCTTCAGATATGTTTCTCTGTGTTGCAAAATAGGTTTTATTCATGCACAGACTGCAATTTTAATTTTGGGCCGAGTTTCAGCTTGCATTGCCTGAACCAAGTTTGTTATGTGCTGAAACGCTGTTTTCTGACATTTCAGGCTCTAACTTCAAAAATCATGCAAAACACTTCTAACACCTTCAGATATGTTTCTCTGTGTTGAAAAATAGGTTTTATTCATGCACAGACTGCAATTTTAATTTTTGGCCGAGTTTCAGCTTGCATTGCCAGAACCAAGTTTGTTAAATGCTGAAACGCCGTTTTCTGACATTTCAGGCTCTAACTTCAAAAATCATGCAAAACACTTCTAACACCTTCAGATATGTTTCTCTGTGTTGCAAAATAGGTTTTATTCATGCACAGACTGCAATTTTAATTTTGGGCCGAGTTTCAGCTTGCATTGCCTGAACCAAGTTTGTTATGTGCTGAAAAGCCTTTTTCTGACATTTCAGGCTCTAGCTTCAAAAATCATGCAAAACACTTCTAACACCTTCAGATTTGTTTCTCTGTGTTGCAAAATAGGTTTTATTCATGCACAGACTGCAATTTTAATTTTGGACCGAGTTTCAGCTTGCATTGCCAGAACCAAGTTTGTTATGTGCTGAAACGCCGTTTTCTGACATTTCAGGCTCTAACTTCAAAAATCATGCAAAACACTTCTAACACCTTCAGATATGTTTCTCTGCGTTGAAAAATAGGTTTTATTCATGCACAGACTGCAATTTTAAATTTTGGCCGAGTTTCAGCTTGCATTACCAGAACCAAGTTTGTTATGTGCTGAAAAGCCTTTTTCTGACATTTCAGGCTCTAACTTCAAAAATCATGCAAAACACTTCTAACACCTTCAGATATGTTTCTCTGTGTTGCAAAATAGGTTTTATTCATGCACAGACTGCAATTTTAATTTTGGACCGAGTTTCAGCTTGCATTGCCAGAACCAAGTTTGTTAAGTGCTGAAACGCTGTTTTCTGACATTTCAGGCTCTAACTTCAAAAATCATGCAAAACACTTCTAACACCTTCAGATATGTTTCTCTGTGTTGCAAAATAGGTTTTATTCATGCACAGACTGATATTTTAAAGTGGGACCAAGATTCAGCTTGCATTGCTGGAACCAAGTTTGTTCTGCGCTGAAACGCTGTTTTCTGACACTTCAGGCTCTAACTTCAAAAATCATGCAAAACACTTCTAACACCTTCAGATATGTTTCTCTGTGTTGAAAAATAGGTTTTATTCATGCACAGACTGCAATTTTAATTTTTGGCCGAGTTTCAGCTTGCATTGCCTGAACCGAGTTTGTTATGTGCTGAAACGCCGTTTTCTGACATTTCAGGCTCTAACTTCAAAAATCATGCAAAACACTTCTAACACCTTCAGATATGTTTCTCTGTGTTGAAAAATAGGTTTTATTCATGCACAGACTGCAATTTTAATTTTTGGCCGAGTTTCAGCTTGCATTGCCTGAACCAAGTCTGTTATGTGCTGAAACGCTGTTTTCTGACATTTCAGGCTCTAACTTCAAAAATCATGCAAAACACTTCTAACACCTTCAGATATGTTTCTCTGTGTTGAAAAATAGGTTTTATTCATGCACAGACTGCAATTTTAATTTTTGGCCGAGTTTCAGCTTGCATTGCCTGAACCGAGTTTGTTATGTGCTGAAACGCCGTTTTCTGACATTTCAGGCTCTAACTTCAAAAATCATGCAAAACACTTCTAACACCTTCAGATATGTTTCTCTGTGTTGCAAAATAGGTTTTATTCATGCACAGACTGCAATTTTAATTTTTGGCCGAGTTTCAGCTTGCATTACCAGAACCAAGTTTGTTATGTGCTGAAACGCTGTTCTCTTACGAGAGGTCTCTCGTACTGCGTAAGCTAGCTTACGCTTGGGGAAAATCCTTTCCGCGAGAGATATTGAAGCCAAAAAATTATCCTTAATTTTGTATTAATGTAAAACGCGTTGCCGCAGTGAGCAGACATAGGCGAGGCGTATTGCTTGCCTATTGGCTGCTCTGCAGCAACTGCAGCACCTATCGAGCGAGGCTTGGCGCGAAACCAGCTCCAATGAGAGCCTTTCGCGCCTAATACGTCATCTCCCGCCGAAAGTGGCGTGATCCAAGCCTATAAATATCGCTCGAAGGTAGCTACACTCTGATTTTTTCATCCTTCAAGCGAAGCTCACGCATCGCTGGAGCCGGAGAAGAAGCCGCCGTCGACTGCAAGCATCTCAGCGGGACGAGCCATTGGAACTGCTGGCCACGCCGCCTTCCGTGCCTTCCTGCTGCGCTTTCCGGCGCCTATATCCTTTATAATCCTTTTTAATCTACAGTGTGTGTCGCCGCTGCGATACACACTGTTTCTCTAAGAGAGCAAAGTGTCTTTTTAAAGATGCTTTCATACGGCTCGTGCAGATGCCAATGGTGACTCTGAGGACTTACCTTGCCTTCTTCACTGAGACTGCTCCCCCGCCCGCGCGGTGTCGCGCCGTAAAAAGCGCTGTGCCCAGCGGGCCCCGGACCCTTCCTCCAGCCGACAAAGCTCGCCGGTTCGCCCGCCTGCTTCATCGACCTCGTCAGCCTCTGTTCCGGACGTAAAGCGGCCGCTGTATGCCACCGCTTCCATCGACGCCGGTGACGAGGGGGGCCATGAAGGAGGAAGAGGATTTCCGTTTCCCGCCAAAGCGGGAACGCGCATGCTGCTCAGAAGAGGCGATAGCAGCCCACTTATGTCTGCCCTCCGCTGGACGGCGTGCTAAGTCGGCCCTCCCCTCTAAAGCTTGCCGTCAGACGTCAAACCTGCTTCGCCGCGCTCTCGCCGCCGCCTAGCCGCGTCAGCGCTGCGTAACATGGTCTCTCACCGTTGCTGAGAGGCACCCGTGGTTAACGCTTTCTGACGTTTTTCTCGTCTGGCCGCCGCCCCGCCAGACGCGGCCCGCGGCCCAGGATTGAGTTGAAACCTGAGCCTCCGAAATCGTCCTAGCACATCTGGGAAAACGACAGTGTACGAGTCCCGCGGTTGCCGGACCCCCACCAAAGTTATTCGCTCGTCCAGTTCCAGGAAATGTGACTGTTCCAGTGTTTTCTGCAGCCAACAAACCGGCTCCGTCGCCCGTTTGCCTGCACACAAAAGTCGTTCCCACGGCTACACAGATATACCCCCAATAAAGTGTATTATCTGGTGTCCCGGCCACGGCCGATGGTGTTTCATGTGTCGTATGAATATGCCCACTAACCAGTGCTCATCTCTACACACAAACACAGCGCACATAAAATCGACTCAGATCGATTGCGCGTCACACGTGGTAAATGTGCCCGCTTCACAGTGCCCACAAACACCACATTATGCACTGTTGGTTTCTGTAAAAACGAAACCAACAGTGCATTAACTCTATGCTTTGGGATGTTAAATGTGCCCGCTTCACAGTGCTCACAGACACCTCATTATGCACGTCAACCGGTTTCTGTTAAAACGAAACCAACAGTGCATCCGCTCTATGCAGGCGAACGTTGTTTTGGAGTGTTAAATGTGCCCGCTTCACAGTGCTCACAGACACCTCATTATGCACGTCAACCGGTTTCTGTAAAAACGAAACCAGGAGTGCGTTCGCTCTATGCAGGCGAACGCTGTTTGGAGTGTTGAACGCCGGTGCGCGAGTCCCGCGGCTGCCAGACTCCCACCGAAAGTATTCGCTCTCTCAGCTCCAAGAAATGTGGCTGTTCCAGCGTTATCCGCAGTCATCAAGCCGGCGCTGCAGCCTGCTTGTCTGCACTCAAGAGCCGTTCTCACGGCTACCCAATTAAATCCTCAAAGGAGTGTATTTTCGGGTGTTCCGGCCATAGCCGAAGGTGTTTTGTGTGTAGCTCGCATGCACATACACATGAGCACATCCTGTCATACAAAACCCGCGCACATAAAGTCGACCCGAATCGGCTGCGCTTCGCATGTGATAAATGTGCCCACCCTAGAGTGCCCACACATATCACATCAGGCAGGTCTTACGGTTTCTGTAAAAACGAACCGGACGACGCCCCGTCTACACGGCTAAAGGCTGCGCTGAGTGTGTTGAATGTGCCCGTTACTACGCAACCATATATACACACAAAGATAGCAGTCCCCGCGGTCAGTGTACCCCGAGCCTCGAATGTCACAGACACTCGTGCGTCACAACGCACCGAAGCGACTCCGTTGTTGACAGATCGGAGCGCGCATCGCACCTACCCCCTTGCGTTACAGGTAAATGCATGGGAAAAGCTCCCAGGGGTTTCACAATGGGTGCTGGACATTATTAAAGGAGGCTATTCGCTACAGTTTCACCGACTTCGCATGTTTTATATGTGCCCACCTCAGAGTGCCCACACATATTACATCAGGCAGGTCTTACGGTTTCTGTAAACCGGACGACGCCCAGTCTACGCGGCTTAAAGCTGCATCGAGTGTGTTAAATGTGCCGTTACCACGCAACCACACATACACACAGAGAAAGCAGTCCCCGCGGTCAGCGTACCCCGAGCCTTGCATGTCACAGACACCGAAGCGGCTCCGTTAGTAACAGATCGGAGCGCGCTTCGCACCCACCCCCTCGCATTACATGATAGATGCATGGGAAAAACTCCCAGGGGTCTCAAAATGGGTGCTGGACATTATAAAGAGAGGCTATTCGCTCCAGTTTCGACGACGCCCTCGCCGTTACACGGCGCGCGTCGAGACCACGATAAAGGCAGATGCAGCACACCTGCTACGAGCCGAAGTGACCACTAGATCTAAGGCAACTGAACAAAGCGCTAGTGAAGCGAAAGTTCAGAATGCTCACAACCAAGAAAATCCTCGCACAAGTGTGCCGAGGAGACTGGTTTGTGTCAGTGGATCTGAAAGACGCGTATTTTCAAATACAGATAGCGTCGCGTCACAGGCGATTTTTGAGATTCGCCTTCGAGGGCCAAGCTTATCAGTACACAGTCCTACCATTCGGTTTGTCCCTAGCACCCCGTACGTTTACGAAGTGCATGGACGCAGCGCTCGCCCCGCTCAGACTGAAGGGAGTGCGAATACTGAATTATTTGGACGATTGGCTGATTTTAGCGCAATCTCGCTCAATGCTCAGGGAACACACGACCATGTTACTCGATCACCTCGAGAATTTGGGTTTGAAAGTAAACTGGGAGAAAAGCTCGCTGAACCCCAGCCAGAATATCTCCTTCCTGGGCATAGAACTGGATTCGCAGTCAATGACAGCGAAGCTAACGCAAGAGCGCGCGCTGAACATTCAGAGAGCAGTGAGCGCGCTCTGCTGCAGCGCGTCTGCCCCGCTCAAAACCTTTCAAAGAGTGTTAGGTCTTATGGCGTCAGCATCATCAGTTCTACAGTTAGGGATGCTCTGCATGCGCCCACTGCAGTTCTGGCTGAGAGCGCGAGTGCCGCACCAAGCGTGGGCGTCCGGTCGACTCCGTCTCACGATCAATCAGAGATGCGTTACAGCCCTGATGCCGTGGAGAACAGCCGGCTGGTACCAAACAGGTGTCACTCTAGAGAGACCCTCGAAGGTGAAAGTAGTGTCCACGGACGCGTCCACCTCGGGATGGGGAGCGCTCCTAGACGGCAGACCGTCGTTCGGCCAGTGGTCAGAACGCGAGAAATCGCTGCATATCAACTGCCTCGAAATGATGGCAGTAGAGAATGCGCTGACATATTTTCTTCCTTTATTGAAAGGAAGTCATGTATTAGTCCGCTCCGACAACATATCGGTAGTGGCTTACATAAATCGCCAGGGCGGTCTCAGGTCCAGAAAACTACATGCACTTGCAGAACGCCTTCTGGTATGGGCTCATCGCAACCTGCGCTCGCTGAGGGCAGCGCACGTGCGGGGGACCCTAAATGTAGGACCAGACAGACTGTCCAGGAACAATGTTCCGGCGGGCGAATGGTCGCTGCACCCTCAGACGGTGCAGCTATTATGGAAAACATTCGGCAGAGCGGAGATAGATCTATTTGCATCTCAGGACAACGCTCATTGTCTAGAATTCTTTTCCAAAGCCAAGGACGCGCTAGCACATGCGTGGCCCCGCCGTCCTCTTTATGCTTTTCCCCCAGTCTCTCTCCTACCTCAGGTGATAGAGAGGGTGAAGGAGGAAGGGTGTGCAATACTGCTAATAGCGCCGTTTTGGGGGAACCAGCCTTGGTTCCCAGCGCTGATGCAGATGACGAGCATCGCACCGTGGCCAATACCTGTGAGGAGAGACCTCCTCTCGCAGGCGGGCGGCGCGATTTGGCACCCTCACCCCGAGCTGTGGTCCCTTCATGTATGGGTCACCAGGGAATATATGATGAACTCCCCACAGGAGTGATATCAACGATCACACAGGCTAGGGCGCCATCTACTAGACGGCTCTATGCCTCGAAGTGGTCGATATTTGCGGACTGGTGCACAGCCCGCGGATCTTCACCCACAGACTGTGGAGTGACAGATGTACTTTCCTTCCTACAAGAGCTGCTGGACAAGGGCAGGTCCCCGTCCACGCTCAAAGTTTATGTGGCGGCCATAGCAGCGTTCTCGAGGACAACGCTAGGTCAGTCAATAGGGAGGAACGATTTAATCATACGCTTCCTTAGGGGAGCTAAGAGATTAAATCCACCCAGACCGCCTTCAGTCCCAACTTGGGACCTTTCTGTGGTGCTGGACGCTATGAAGGGCGGACCATTCGAACCACTACAGGCGGCTGAATTAAAATATCTGTCTCTTAAGGCTATATTCCTCCTAGCGCTCGCTTCAGTGAAGCGCGTAGGAGATTTGCATGCGCTCTCCGTGGGCGCGACATGCATGGAGTTTGGACCTAACGACTCTAAAGTTATACTCAAACCCAAGCATGGATATGTGCCAAAGTCTATTAACACACCGTTTAGAGCACAGGTCATCGCACTGTCTGCTCTGCCGGTTGGGGATGATGAGGCTGACGCGAGACTCTTATGTCCAGTTAGAGCGCTAAGAGTCTATGTGTCTCGCACGTCTGCTTTTAGACAGACAGAACAGCTGTTCGTCTCGTTTTACGGGCATTCTAAAGGAATGGCTGCGTCAAAACAGACTTTATCCAGATGGATAGTGGATGCTATTGCACTGGCGTACGAGTCCAAGGGCATGCGATGCCCGCTGGGTGTCAGAGCACATTCCACGAGGGGCGTGGCCTCGTCGTGGGCTTGGTCGAGTGGAATTAACTTGCAAGACATTTGTACGGCGGCAGGCTGGGCCTCTCCGTCTACATTCATAAGATTCTACAACTTGGAGGTTCCCGCCCTACAGGCCAAGTTGCTATCGGTCTAGATATTAACAGATATCTAGACCCATGTTCCAAGTTTATCCAGGTCGTTTACCTGCCCGGATATACCAGGAGCCAGTGTTTATAGGGTCCTAATCCCCTTATATGTTCAAGCACGTTCAAACACTATATGAACCCCGGGCTATTCGCCCTCGGGTCTATGGTATCAGATCTTGGCATGCACGGCGTTTTACATGGGGTCCCCAAGCGTAAGCTAGCTTACGCAGTACGAGAGACCTCTCGTAAGAGAACGTACTCGGTTACTAACGTAACCTCGGTTCTCTCAGAGAGGGAACGAGTACTGCGTACCTTGCCATGCAAGCGCGTGCTCTGGGCGCTTTTATGATGAAAAAACCAGAGTGTAGCTACCTTCGAGCGATATTTATAGGCTTGGATCACGCCACTTTCGGCGGGAGATGACGTATTAGGCGCGAAAGGCTCTCATTGGAGCTGGTTTCGCGCCAAGCCTCGCTCGATAGGTGCTGCAGTTGCTGCAGAGCAGCCAATAGGCAAGCAATACGCCTCGCCTATGTCTGCTCACTGCGGCAACGCGTTTTACATTAATACAAAATTAAGGATAATTTTTTGGCTTCAATATCTCTCGCGGAAAGGATTTTCCCCAAGCGTAAGCTAGCTTACGCAGTACTCGTTCCCTCTCTGAGAGAACCGAGGTTACGTTAGTAACCGAGTACGTTTTCTGACATTTCAGGCTCTAACTTCAAAAATCATGCAAAACACTTCTAACACCTTCAGATATGTTTCTCTGTGTTGAAAAATAGGTTTTATTCATGCACAGACTGCAATTTTAATTTTTGGCCGAGTTTCAGCTTGCATTGCCAGAACCAAGTTTGTTAAGTGCTGAAACGCCGTTTTCTGACATTTCAGGCTCTAACTTCAAAAATCATGCAAAAGACTTCTAACACCTTCAGATATGTTTCTCTGTGTTGCAAAATAGGTTTTATTCATGCACAGACTGCAATTTTAATTTTGCGCCGAGTTTCAGCTTGCATTGCCTGAACCAAGTTTGTTATGTGCTGAAAAGCCTTTTTCTGACATTTCAGGCTCTAGCTTCAAAAATCATGCAAAACACTTCTAACACCTTCAGATTTGTTTCTCTGTGTTGCAAAATAGGTTTTATTCATGCACAGACTGCAATTTTAATTTTGGACCGAGTTTCAGCTTGCATTGCCAGAACCAAGTTTGTTATGTGCTGAAACGCCGTTTTCTGACATTTCAGGCTCTAACTTCAAAAATCATGCAAAACACTTCTAACACCTTCAGATATGTTTCTCTGCGTTGAAAAATAGGTTTTATTCATGCACAGACTGCAATTTTAAATTTTGGCCGAGTTTCAGCTTGCATTACCAGAACCAAGTTTGTTATGTGCTGAAAAGCCTTTTTCTGACATTTCAGGCTCTAACTTCAAAAATCATGCAAAACACTTCTAACACCTTCAGATATGTTTCTCTGTGTTGCAAAATAGGTTTTATTCATGCACAGACTGCAATTTTAATTTTGGACCGAGTTTCAGCTTGCATTGCCAGAACCAAGTTTGTTAAGTGCTGAAACGCTGTTTTCTGACATTTCAGGCTCTAACTTCAAAAATCATGCAAAACACTTCTAACACCTTCAGATATGTTTCTCTGTGTTGCAAAATAGGTTTTATTCATGCACAGACTGCAATTTTAATTTTTGGCCGAGTTTCAGCTTGCATTGCCTGAACCGAGTTTGTTATGTGCTGAAACGCCGTTTTCTGACATTTCAGGCTCTAACTTCAAAAATCATGCAAAACACTTCTAACACCTTCAGATATGTTTCTCTGTGTTGAAAAATAGGTTTTATTCATGCACAGACTGCAATTTTAATTTTTGGCCGAGTTTCAGCTTGCATTGCCTGAACCGAGTTTGTTATGTGCTGAAACGCCGTTTTCTGACATTTCAGGCTCTAACTTCAAAAATCATGCAAAACACTTCTAACACCTTCAGATATGTTTCTCTGTGTTGCAAAATAGGTTTTATTCATGCACAGACTGCAATTCTAATTTTGGACCGAGTTTCAGCCTGCATTGCCAGAATCAAGATTGTTATGTGCTGAAACGCTGTTTTCTGACATTTCAGGCTCTAACTTCAAAAATCATGCAAAACACTTCTAACACCTTCAGATATGTTTCTCTGTGTTGCAAAATAGGTTTTATTCATGCACAGACTGCAATTTTAGTTTTGGGCCGAGTTTCAGCTTGCATTGCCAGAATCAAGTTTGTTAAGTGCTGAAACGCTGTTTTCTGACATTTCAGGCTCTAACTTCAAAAATCATGCAAAACACTTCTAACACCTTCAGATATGTTTCTCTGTGTTGCAAAATAGGTTTTATTCATGCACAGACTGCAATTTTAATTTTGGACCGAGTTTCAGCCTGCATTGCCAGAATCAAGTTTGTTATGTGCTGAAACGCCGTTTTCTGACATTTCAGGCTCTAACTTCAAAAATCATGCAAAACACTTCTAACACCTTCAGATATGTTTCTCTGTGTTGCAAAATAGGTTTTATTCATGCACAGACTGCAATTTTTATTTTGGACCGAGTTTCAGCTTGAATTGCCTGAACCAAGTTTGTTCTGCGCTGAAACGCTGTTTTCTGACATTTCAGGCTCTAACTTCAAAAATCATGCAAAACACTTCTAACACCTTCAGATATGTTTCTCTGTGTTGCAAAATAGGTTTTATTCATAAACAGACTGCAATTTTAATTTTGGACCGATTTTCAGCCTGCATTGCCAGAACCAAGTTTGTTATGTGCTGAAAAGCTGTTTTCTGACATTTCAGGCTCTAACTTCAAAAATCATGCAAAACACTTCTAACACCTTCAGATATGTTTCTCTGTGTTGCAAAATAGGTTTTATTCATGCACAGACTGCAATTTTAATTTTGGACCGAGATTCAGCCTGCATTGCCAGAATCAAGTTTGTTATGTGCTGAAACGCCGTTTTCTGACATTTCAGTCTCTAACTTCAAAAATCATGCAAAACACTTCTAACACCTTCAGATATGTTTCTCTGTGTTGCAAAATAGGTTTTATTCATGCACAGACTGCAATTTTAATTTTGGACCGAGTTTCAGCTTGCATTGCCTGAATCAAGTTTGTTATGTGCTGAAACGCCGTTTTCTGACATTTCAGGCTCTAACTTCAAAAATCATGCAAAACACTTCTAACACCTTCAGATATGTTTCTCTGTGTTGCAAAATAGGTTTTATTCATGCACAGACTGCAATTTTAATTTTGGACCAAGTTTCAGCCTGCATTGCCAGAATCAAGTTTGTTATATGTGCTGAAACGCCGTTTTCTGACATTTCACTCTCTAACTTCAAAAATCATGCAAAACACTTCTAACACCTTCAGATATGTTTCTCTGTGTTGCAAAATAGGTTTTATTCATGCACAGACTCCAATTTTAATTTTGGACCGAGTTTCAGCCTGCATTGCCAGAATCAAGTTTGTTATGTGCTGAAACGCTGTTTTCTGACATTTCAGGCTCTAACTTCAAAAATCATGCAAAACACTTCTAACACCTTCAGATATGTTTCTCTGTGTTGCAAAATAGGTTTTATTCATGCACAGACTGCAATTTTTATTTTGGACCGAGTTTCAGCTTGAATTGCCTGAACCAAGTTTGTTCTGCGCTGAAACGCTGTTTTCTGACATTTCAGGCTCTAACTTCAAAAATCATGCAAAACACTTCTAACACCTTCAGATATGTTTCTCTGTGTTGCAAAATAGGTTTTATTCATGCACAGACTGCAATTTTAATTTTGGACCGAGTTTCAGCTTGCATTGCCTGAACCAAGTTTATTATGTGCTGAAACGCCGTTTTCTGACATTTCAGGCTCTAACTTCAAAAATCATGCAAAACACTTCTAACACCTTCAGATATGTTTCTCTGTGTTGCAAAATAGGTTTTATTCATGCACAGACTCCAATTTTAATTTTGGACCGAGTTTCAGCCTGCATTGCCAGAATCAAGTTTGTTATGTGCTGAAACGCTGTTTTCTGACATTTCAGGCTCTAACTTCAAAAATCATGCAAAACACTTCTAACACCTTCAGATATGTTTCTCTGTGTTGCAAAATAGGTTTTATTCATGCACAGACTGCAATTTTAATATTAGACCGAGTTTCAGCTTGAATTGCCTGAACCAAGTTTGTTATGTGCTGAAACGCCGTTTTCTGACATTTCAGGCTCTAACTTCAAAAATCATGCAAAACACTTCTAACACCTTCAGATATGTTTCTCTGAGTTGCAAAATATGTTTTATTCATGCACAGACTGCAATTTTAATTTTGGACCGAGTTTCAGCCTGCATTGCCAGAATCAAGTTTGTTATGTGCTGAAACGCCGTTTTCTGACATTTCAGGCTCTAACTTCAAAAATCATGCAAAACACTTCTAACACCTTCAGATATGTTTCTCTGTGTTGCAAAATAGGTTTTATTCATGCACAGACTGCAATTTTAATTTTTGGCCGAGTTTCAGCTTGCATTGCCTGAACCGAGTTTGTTATGTGCTGAAACGGCGTTTTCTGACATTTCAGGCTCTAACTTCAAAAATCATGCAAAACACTTCTAACACCTTCAGATATGTTTCTCTGTGTTGAAAAATAGGTTTTATTCATGCACAGACTGCAATTTTAATTTTTGGCCGAGTTTCAGCTTGCATTGCCTGAACCGAGTTTGTTATGTGCTGAAACGCCGTTTTCTGACATTTCAGGCTCTAACTTCAAAAATCATGCAAAACACTTCTAACACCTTCAGATATGTTTCTCTGTGTTGCAAAATAGGTTTTATTCATGCACAGACTGCAATTTTAATTTTTGGCTGAGTTTCAGCTTGCATTGCCTGAACCGAGTTTGTTATGTGCTGAAACGCCGTTTTCTGACATTTCAGGCTCTAACTTCAAAAATCATGCAAAACACTTCTAACACCTTCAGATATGTTTCTCTGTGTTGCAAAATAGGTTTTATTCATGCACAGACTGCAATTTTAATTTTTGGCCGAGTTTCAGCTTGCATTACCAGAACCAAGTTTGTTATGTGCTGAAACGCTGTTTTCTGACATTTCAGGCTCTAACTTCAAAAATCATGCAAAACACTTCTAACACCTTCAGATATGTTTCTCTGTGTTGAAAAATAGGTTTTATTCATGCACAGACTGCAATTTTAATTTTTGGCCGAGTTTCAGCTTGCATTGCCAGAACCAAGTTTGTTAAGTGCTGAAAACGCCGTTTTCTGACATTTCAGGCTCTAACTTCAAAAATCATGCAAAACACTTCTAACACCTTCAGATATGTTTCTCTGTGTTGCAAAATAGGTTTTATTCATGCACAGACTGCAATTTTATTTTTTGGCCGAGTTTCAGCTTGCATTGCCAGAACCAAGTTTGTTAAGTGCTGAAACGCCGTTTTCTGACATTTCAGGCTCTAACTTCAAAAATCATGCAAAACACTTCTAACACCTTCAGATATGTTTCTCTGTGTTGCAAAATAGGTTTTATTCATGCACAGACTGCAATTTTAATTTTGGGCCGAGTTTCAGCTTGCATTGCCTGAACCAAGTTTGTTATGTGCTAAAACGTCGTTTTCTGACATTTCAGGCTCTAACTTCAAAAATCATGCAAAACACTTCTAACACCTTCAGATATGTTTCTCTGTGTTGCAAAATATGTTTTATTCATGCACAGACTGCAATTTTAATTTTTGGCCGAGTTTCAGCTTGCATTGCCTGAAACAAGTTTGTTATGTGCTAAAACACCGTTTTCTGACATTTCAGGCTCTAACTTCAAAAATCATGCAAAACACTTCTAACACCTTCAGATATGTTTCTCTGTGTTGCAAAATAGGTTTTATTCATGCACAGACTGCAATTTTAATTTTTGGCCGAGTTTCAGCTTGCATTACCAGAACCAAGTTTGTTATGTGCTGAAACGCTGTTTTCTGACATTTCAGGCTCTAACTTCAAAAATCATGCAAAACACTTCTAACACCTTCAGATATGTTTCTCTGTGTTGCAAAATAGGTTTTATTCATGCACAGACTGCAATTTTAATTTTGGACCTAGTTTCAGCTTGCATTGCCAGAACCAAGTTTGTTATGTGCTGAAAAGCCTTTTTCTGACATTTCAGGCTCTAACTTCAAAAATCATGCAAAACACTTCTAACACCTTCAGATATGTTTCTCTGTGTTGCAAAATAGGTTTTATTCATGCACAGACTGCAATTTTAATTTTGGACCGAGTTTCAGCTTGCATTGCCAGAACCAAGTTTGTTATGTGCTGAAACGCCGTTTTCTGACATTTCAGGCTCTAACTTCAAAAATCATGCAAAACACTTCTAACACCTTCAGATATGTTTCTCTGTGTTGAAAAATAGGTTTTATTCATGCACAGACTGCAATTTTAATTTTTGGCCGAGTTTCAGCTTGCATTGCCTGAACCGAGTTTGTTATGTGCTGAAACGCCGTTTTCTGACATTTCAGGCTCTAACTTCAAAAATCATGCAAAACACTTCTAACACCTTCAGATATGTTTCTCTGTGTTGCAAAATAGGTTTTATTCATGCACAGACTGCAATTTTAATTTTGGACCGAGTTTCAGCTTGCATTGCCAGAACCAAGTTTGTTATGTGCTGAAACGCCGTTTTCTGACATTTCAGGCTCTAACTTCAAAAATCATGCAAAACACTTCTAACACCTTCAGATATGTTTCTCTGTGTTGAAAAATAGGTTTTATTCATGCACAGACTGCAATTTTAATTTTTGGCCGAGTTTCAGCTTGCATTGCCTGAACCGAGTTTGTTATGTGCTGAAACGGCTTTTTCTGACATTTCAGGCTCTAACTTCAAAAATCATGCAAAACACTTCTAACACCTTCAGATATGTTTCTCTGTGTTGCAAAATAGGTTTTATTCATGCACAGACTGCAATTTTAATTTTGGGCCGAGTTTCAGCTTGCATTGCCTGAACCAAGTTTGTTATGTGCTGAAACGCTGTTTTCTGACATTTTCAGGCTCTAACTTCAAAAATCATGCAAAACACTTCTAACACCTTCAGATATGTTTCTCTGTGTTGAAAAATAGGTTTTATTCATGCACAGACTGCAATTTTAATTTTTGGCCGAGTTTCAGCTTGCATTGCCAGAACCAAGTTTGTTAAGTGCTGAAACGCCGTTTTCTGACATTTCAGGCTCTAACTTCAAAAATCATGCAAAACACTTCTAACACCTTCAGATATGTTTCTCTGTGTTGCAAAATAGGTTTTATTCATGCACAGACTGCAATTTTAATTTTGGGCCGAGTTTCAGCTTGCATTGCCTGAACCAAGTTTGTTATGTGCTGAAAAGCCTTTTTCTGACATTTCAGGCTCTAGCTTCAAAAATCATGCAAAACACTTCTAACACCTTCAGATTTGTTTCTCTGTGTTGCAAAATAGGTTTTATTCATGCACAGACTGCAATTTTAATTTTGGACCGAGTTTCAGCTTGCATTGCCAGAACCAAGTTTGTTATGTGCTGAAACGCCGTTTTCTGACATTTCAGGCTCTAACTTCAAAAATCATGCAAAACACTTCTAACACCTTCAGATATGTTTCTCTGCGTTGAAAAATAGGTTTTATTCATGCACAGACTGCAATTTTAAATTTTGGCCGAGTTTCAGCTTGCATTACCAGAACCAAGTTTGTTATGTGCTGAAAAGCCTTTTTCTGACATTTCAGGCTCTAACTTCAAAAATCATGCAAAACACTTCTAACACCTTCAGATATGTTTCTCTGTGTTGCAAAATAGGTTTTATTCATGCACAGACTGCAATTTTAATTTTGGACCGAGTTTCAGCTTGCATTGCCAGAACCAAGTTTGTTAAGTGCTGAAACGCTGTTTTCTGACATTTCAGGCTCTAACTTCAAAAATCATGCAAAACACTTCTAACACCTTCAGATATGTTTCTCTGTGTTGCAAAATAGGTTTTATTCATGCACAGACTGATATTTTAAAGTGGGACCAAGATTCAGCTTGCATTGCTGGAACCAAGTTTGTTCTGCGCTGAAACGCTGTTTTCTGACACTTCAGGCTCTAACTTCAAAAATCATGCAAAACACTTCTAACACCTTCAGATATGTTTCTCTGTGTTGAAAAATAGGTTTTATTCATGCACAGACTGCAATTTTAATTTTTGGCCGAGTTTCAGCTTGCATTGCCTGAACCGAGTTTGTTATGTGCTGAAACGCCGTTTTCTGACATTTCAGGCTCTAACTTCAAAAATCATGCAAAACACTTCTAACACCTTCAGATATGTTTCTCTGTGTTGAAAAATAGGTTTTATTCATGCACAGACTGCAATTTTAATTTTTGGCCGAGTTTCAGCTTGCATTGCCTGAACCAAGTCTGTTATGTGCTGAAACGCTGTTTTCTGACATTTCAGGCTCTAACTTCAAAAATCATGCAAAACACTTCTAACACCTTCAGATATGTTTCTCTGTGTTGAAAAATAGGTTTTATTCATGCACAGACTGCAATTTTAATTTTTGGCCGAGTTTCAGCTTGCATTGCCTGAACCGAGTTTGTTATGTGCTGAAACGCCGTTTTCTGACATTTCAGGCTCTAACTTCAAAAATCATGCAAAACACTTCTAACACCTTCAGATATGTTTCTCTGTGTTGCAAAATAGGTTTTATTCATGCACAGACTGCAATTTTAATTTTTGGCCGAGTTTCAGCTTGCATTACCAGAACCAAGTTTGTTATGTGCTGAAACGCTGTTCTCTTACGAGAGGTCTCTCGTACTGCGTAAGCTAGCTTACGCTTGGGGAAAATCCTTTCCGCGAGAGATATTGAAGCCAAAAAATTATCCTTAATTTTGTATTAATGTAAAACGCGTTGCCGCAGTGAGCAGACATAGGCGAGGCGTATTGCTTGCCTATTGGCTGCTCTGCAGCAACTGCAGCACCTATCGAGCGAGGCTTGGCGCGAAACCAGCTCCAATGAGAGCCTTTCGCGCCTAATACGTCATCTCCCGCCGAAAGTGGCGTGATCCAAGCCTATAAATATCGCTCGAAGGTAGCTACACTCTGATTTTTTCATCCTTCAAGCGAAGCTCACGCATCGCTGGAGCCGGAGAAGAAGCCGCCGTCGACTGCAAGCATCTCAGCGGGACGAGCCATTGGAACTGCTGGCCACGCCGCCTTCCGTGCCTTCCTGCTGCGCTTTCCGGCGCCTATATCCTTTATAATCCTTTTTAATCTACAGTGTGTGTCGCCGCTGCGATACACACTGTTTCTCTAAGAGAGCAAAGTGTCTTTTTAAAGATGCTTTCATACGGCTCGTGCAGATGCCAATGGTGACTCTGAGGACTTACCTTGCCTTCTTCACTGAGACTGCTCCCCCGCCCGCGCGGTGTCGCGCCGTAAAAAGCGCTGTGCCCAGCGGGCCCCGGACCCTTCCTCCAGCCGACAAAGCTCGCCGGTTCGCCCGCCTGCTTCATCGACCTCGTCAGCCTCTGTTCCGGACGTAAAGCGGCCGCTGTATGCCACCGCTTCCATCGACGCCGGTGACGAGGGGGGCCATGAAGGAGGAAGAGGATTTCCGTTTCCCGCCAAAGCGGGAACGCGCATGCTGCTCAGAAGAGGCGATAGCAGCCCACTTATGTCTGCCCTCCGCTGGACGGCGTGCTAAGTCGGCCCTCCCCTCTAAAGCTTGCCGTCAGACGTCAAACCTGCTTCGCCGCGCTCTCGCCGCCGCCTAGCCGCGTCAGCGCTGCGTAACATGGTCTCTCACCGTTGCTGAGAGGCACCCGTGGTTAACGCTTTCTGACGTTTTTCTCGTCTGGCCGCCGCCCCGCCAGACGCGGCCCGCGGCCCAGGATTGAGTTGAAACCTGAGCCTCCGAAATCGTCCTAGCACATCTGGGAAAACGACAGTGTACGAGTCCCGCGGTTGCCGGACCCCCACCAAAGTTATTCGCTCGTCCAGTTCCAGGAAATGTGACTGTTCCAGTGTTTTCTGCAGCCAACAAACCGGCTCCGTCGCCCGTTTGCCTGCACACAAAAGTCGTTCCCACGGCTACACAGATATACCCCCAATAAAGTGTATTATCTGGTGTCCCGGCCACGGCCGATGGTGTTTCATGTGTCGTATGAATATGCCCACTAACCAGTGCTCATCTCTACACACAAACACAGCGCACATAAAATCGACTCAGATCGATTGCGCGTCACACGTGGTAAATGTGCCCGCTTCACAGTGCCCACAAACACCACATTATGCACTGTTGGTTTCTGTAAAAACGAAACCAACAGTGCATTAACTCTATGCTTTGGGATGTTAAATGTGCCCGCTTCACAGTGCTCACAGACACCTCATTATGCACGTCAACCGGTTTCTGTTAAAACGAAACCAACAGTGCATCCGCTCTATGCAGGCGAACGTTGTTTTGGAGTGTTAAATGTGCCCGCTTCACAGTGCTCACAGACACCTCATTATGCACGTCAACCGGTTTCTGTAAAAACGAAACCAGGAGTGCGTTCGCTCTATGCAGGCGAACGCTGTTTGGAGTGTTGAACGCCGGTGCGCGAGTCCCGCGGCTGCCAGACTCCCACCGAAAGTATTCGCTCTCTCAGCTCCAAGAAATGTGGCTGTTCCAGCGTTATCCGCAGTCATCAAGCCGGCGCTGCAGCCTGCTTGTCTGCACTCAAGAGCCGTTCTCACGGCTACCCAATTAAATCCTCAAAGGAGTGTATTTTCGGGTGTTCCGGCCATAGCCGAAGGTGTTTTGTGTGTAGCTCGCATGCACATACACATGAGCACATCCTGTCATACAAAACCCGCGCACATAAAGTCGACCCGAATCGGCTGCGCTTCGCATGTGATAAATGTGCCCACCCTAGAGTGCCCACACATATCACATCAGGCAGGTCTTACGGTTTCTGTAAAAACGAACCGGACGACGCCCCGTCTACACGGCTAAAGGCTGCGCTGAGTGTGTTGAATGTGCCCGTTACTACGCAACCATATATACACACAAAGATAGCAGTCCCCGCGGTCAGTGTACCCCGAGCCTCGAATGTCACAGACACTCGTGCGTCACAACGCACCGAAGCGACTCCGTTGTTGACAGATCGGAGCGCGCATCGCACCTACCCCCTTGCGTTACAGGTAAATGCATGGGAAAAGCTCCCAGGGGTTTCACAATGGGTGCTGGACATTATTAAAGGAGGCTATTCGCTACAGTTTCACCGACTTCGCATGTTTTATATGTGCCCACCTCAGAGTGCCCACACATATTACATCAGGCAGGTCTTACGGTTTCTGTAAACCGGACGACGCCCAGTCTACGCGGCTTAAAGCTGCATCGAGTGTGTTAAATGTGCCGTTACCACGCAACCACACATACACACAGAGAAAGCAGTCCCCGCGGTCAGCGTACCCCGAGCCTTGCATGTCACAGACACCGAAGCGGCTCCGTTAGTAACAGATCGGAGCGCGCTTCGCACCCACCCCCTCGCATTACATGATAGATGCATGGGAAAAACTCCCAGGGGTCTCAAAATGGGTGCTGGACATTATAAAGAGAGG